>NC_079890.1:19915720-19966413 GCF_024868665.1 Triplophysa rosa | reverse complement strand
ATGACATAAGTGGTTAATTTACTTAGCCATCTGCTGCCCCCAGAGGTAATAGGTGGAGTTTACTCACTATTGCTGTCATATCACTATGTGACCATGGTTGGTACTGAAGGTTCCCACCTGGTCTCTGCATCAATGGTGCCTGATATCTGAGGTGCCATTATTGTTACCTGGACCATATAAAACAAACTCCCTTCTCCCATGGACCGTTTGCTTCTCAATCTATTGCTATAGGTCCATCACAATCATGTCTCCCTGTAATTTGCACCCTCAAGTCCTCCTGTTTGTTAGACAGACGGGGTGTTGATGTATGTTTTGGTTGTTGTTTAGGGTTGCTGTACTTATCTTATCCTTCTTCTCTTCTTCCCCTCCCTCATCAGTTAGTCTTCCTCCCTCTTCTTTCTCCACTCTATGCTGCTTTCCAGGCTTTTATAGCTCGCCATAATGTGTCATCCACATCCTTCTATCGTTTAACCAGGTGGTCAAATCTCTGTTCCAAAGCCTGTATCTGGTTTGTAACTCCTGTTAAGTCTACATCTACTTCTCCACTGTTTATCTCTACCACCATCTGCTGGTGGGACGGCTCATATGACGGAGGATGGCTTAATGAAGGATATATTGAAGGTATGTGTTTCTGAAGGGGAGGAGCTGTTGGGTTAGTCTGAATGCTTCCTGTTTTGTCTTCATTTCTCTCTCTAGCTGCTGAGTGTTCACTTCCTCAATTTTTCCTGTGTTTCTGTGAGCTGAGCGCTGTGTGTATGCCACTCTAGTCCACATCCTCTAATGTCTTTTTTAATTTTCTTCCTCGCTTTTGTTTCCTGATTATACCACTTAACCTTGTCTTTCTCTTCAACATGTCTACGTAACTTATTATGGGCTTTCTTTTCCATCTCTCTAACTTTTGGCGCAAGAGGAGTCACAATTTTTTCCTCTCTGCCCCACCCTTGATCATCACACAACGCTATCCAACATTTATCAATCTCTTTCTGTCTTTTCTTTCCGTCTTCTGGCTCAGTCTGTGCTAAAAGCATATTTGTAACATTTTGCCACTGCACCATTACTGGCGGACATCCGTATTCATCACATTCTTTCTGAAATTCAGCCATTTTACACACAATTGTACTGTTCACAATCTTTTACAGCCTTATGTATTCCAATTTATAGTATAAGGTGGTCTTTGTGACCAGTTTTCGAATTAATTCACTTAATTACCGACGCAACGTCTCAGTTTCTCAACGAGTCTCTGTGACGCAACGTCTTTTCTTCATATCGCCTTTATCAGTCTTCCATTCAACTCTTGACATTTAACACACAATTATTGTTCGCGGTTTTCAACATTACACAGTATTTTCCCCACAGTTAACTCATTTCACACTATTTTCACAACATTCAAACGTATAACAGACAATTTTGGAATATTCCTTTACGAGTTCGCCGACTCGTGGGACTTTAACCCGACAGAATTTACGATTTCTTAAATCGAGGGCTCCAACCCGTAGAATTTACGATTTTTCAATCGAGGGCTCTCAACCCGACAGAATTTAGTTCTTTAAAAAGGAGCCTCAAACCCGGCAGAATTTACGATTTATTAAAAATCGAGGGCCTCAAACCCGGAAATTTACGTTATTAAAACGAGCCTCAAACCCATTTCCTTATTGACCTCAAGTCTTCACATCATGTTTATTTAAAACTCTGTTTTACGTGTTTTATCAGTAACTAGTCTCTCAACAGAATGTTCATCTAGTTCAACACAACAATTTGAGTATATTCAAAAGCAGAATTTCGATTAAACAGGCTTCTGCTTACCTCTGTTTGTTTAAGGTCGACCTGTGTGTTGAACCGGATTCCGTTCTGTTCCCTCACTTGCAAATGTGCTGATGTCTATTCAAAAATCACGTCACATGTGTGACCTCTTTATGAGGTCAAGAGAGGGAATTGTGGAAATATTATTCAGAATATGAGTATGAAGGAATTACTATATAATCAATAAGTGAATTTCATTAACAATCATTGCATTGTGTTTGTTTAAATGTGTTTGCTGTGTTGCTCAGTGAAAATTTCTGTTTAATATTAGACTGTTTGAAAAACAGGAAACTGGCTTAACCGCAGAAGAGGAACTAGCTGTGCGTACGTGCAGCATCATTACAGATCGTTTTGACAAGTCTAACCAACTAACACACACAGAGTTATGAATTAATCCATTGCATATGTTTTAAGTATAATCATGAGTTTTGATGTGTTTTATTGAACCATAGGATTAAGAAGCAACGCTGCATAATCAAAGTATTAGATGATTGAGTGTTTTTTTTACTGAAAGTATTTTTACATGTTGTCTTGCGATATGAAACTGTCTCTAGACGACACTTCCTCTTTATTAGCAACACACGTTGCAAAACATGTGTTGCATAGAACATGTTTTACAGAAACTGGTGACGGAGAGACGGAGTCAGGAGGACGAGGTGTATAAAGATTGGCTAATAGAAGGAACACCCTTTGAAGATCGAACGACGTTACATACTGTATAAATATGGATGTCAGGAAATGATCTGGGTTGCTGGTTTTTTGTGGCGGAGTGAGGAGATTGTCTGGCAACCCAAAGCTTTGTTACTTTTTACATCTGATAAATAAAACCTTATATTACTTTTGAGCAAATTGTCTCTTCAAATTTCTGAACATGCAGGACTGCCTTAAAAGTCCAACAATGTACACACAAGTATTGTTCACAAATCTGTCTAAATGTGTGTTAGTGAGCACTTCTCCTTTGCCGAGATAATCCGTCCACCTAACAGGTGTGGCATATCAAGATGCTGATTAGACAGCATGATTATTGCACAGGTGTACCTTAGGCCACTCTAAACATGAAACACAAATTGTGCTCTGTTCATTAACTTCGTTAACAGGAAATGATACATGCTGTAAAAGGAAAAAAAATAAAACAAGCCCACTGTTGGTATTTTAGAGCAACTAATGTTCAATCATCAACTTTTCATTGTGTTTAGATTACTTACAAACCACTTGCTCTTGCTTCAGTGTATATGAATGAGATTGAAGTTAGTCTCAGTCGGTTTGTATTCTCATTCATCTCAATGACAGCTGCCCCACTACACAAATACATGAACACATTGACACGACATCTTAAAACAGAAAGATTTTTATGCGTTTTGCTTGTGTATGTGTTTTTGCAGGTTTAAAACAAGTTGAAACTTGTGTTTACAATGTTGTCATCTATAATAAAACTTTTCAAATATGAAAAGGAGCACAACGTCTTTTTTGTCATGTAAACGTGCCCTTTGTTAGACTGAAGTTTCTTTCTGCTTTGGTTCATTTTTTCCTCTTTTATAATTTTCCCTCAAATATCAGTGTTTTGATTTCTATGTAAGTGTTAGATTTGTGTTTTCTGTGTTTCAGGTCATAGAAAAAAATACTTCCTGAGGCTGAAGTTCTCCTCCAGTGTTGATGTAGCTGATGAGTGTGACAAAATCCTCCATCAGGTGAGAAAAAGAGTCTTAAAATACAAAAGTAAAAGTGATGATTTAAGAGAGAAGTGACATATGAGAGTGTTTGATGTGTGTAAATATATGAGATGAGTGATGATGAGAGAATGAGAAATGACAGTTTAAGTGAAATCTTTGATGAATTTTAGCTGCAGTCTGCTCTGGCATCACACATCTCTGATTTTAATCTGTCCTGGACACAACTACCTGAGAAACAGAGAAAGATCCACAGAGAAAGACTCTTTAACCCTTATGCGGTCTTCGGGGTCTTTTTGACCCACAAATGACGCTTGCTAAAATATTTTTTTATCTTTGTCCAAATGGTATGATACTTTGTGACGTGGTCAACACTTTCTAGATCTACAAATAAAAAAACAGAATGATATCTTGATTTTATGTTGGTGTGGAAAAAAAGACACACTCATGGTCTTCGGGATCTCTGGAGACCCCGCTTAGAAGGCGCAGCCTTTAGCCCGTGACTGTATACACCAGACTGGACCGCTGTCGTGTTGCATTTTGCCGCATCCCACAGCTAGAAGCTGTCAATCTACACTGAACGCGTGTCAAAGCAACTGTTTCAAATCGCGCTTAAACAGTTTAAAGGCCTTTACATGAATAAGAGCATGATTATATAATGTAACACTAGACTAAGGATGACAAAATAAACGGATGCTGTGTTATTTGCGTTAAATATTTTAACGTGTTAATCTGAAAAAAATGTATCACTTGCTTATAGCCCTAATAAAAATCTGTTTTTGTATAAAATCCTATTTAAAAAATATATTTGTATTTATTTATATAAATAAAAAAAATCCTAAATCCTCCAAAAACTGCACAAACGTGAAGGAACAACATTAATAAACAGAGTTTATTTGTTTAAAACAACATTTTTTTTGTTACAAAATTACATACTCTCTAGAGACCCCAAAGACCACGAGTGTACACCCCAAAGGAGTACAGAAAACGCATCTATATATAATTCATATGAAACCTTGTTTAATATGACACATAAATGCAGCTAGTTTGTTGTAGAAGTCACTGTCGGTAGTTTTATGGAGTTAAGGAGTCAATGGCTTCTACTTGATCATCATACAGTATAAACACACTAATATCTGGAATATACAGCTTGATTAGGAACCTTGAGAATCCTGTAATAATAAGAAATAAGGAGACACAAACATTTTAGAAATCTATGAAAAACTAATACTGTACATATACCTAAATGGGTAGCTTACTTTATTTCTGAGAGTTTACACACAACTCTGTGATAAATCATTTAAAAGACACAAAAGGGGGAGACGTTTCATTGAGACACTGATGACACTTCAGATTGTCTGTAAAGCTACATTGAAACCATGTTTACTAAAAAAAGAGCAATAATAAATACAAAGACAATTTACTGTATTCATCATCTTTGACTCATGAAATCATATTAATTCTGTCACAGATTCATTGTTTAAATTGAACACAGACCTGAACGTTCAGAAGCTTGTTTCAGATGTTTTATTTTTGTTTTATTTACAGATTCTTGTGTTAAACATCTTTAATCTTGATACACAAACTGAATCTTTAATGCAAATGCCCATTCATTTTATTCATTGTTGAAATGAACTGACTTCTATTATTGATCTTGTAGTAATGTTGTGTTGTTCACATCACTGCTGAATGCCATCATTTCAATCTCCTTATAATCTTCATCACTTTATTTGTGTTGTTAGTTGCGTGTGATAGCCTGAGATAAATTGTGTATCACAAAACTAGTGTGTCAGGGGTCAGTGGGTCAACAAATATTATATTTAGTTCATTTTATTTATGTAGATCTCATTTAAAACTCTGATTGGTGATTTGCATTTCCCCATAGTTTTATTTACACTTGTTTATTTTCTATATTGTTTATATCAACTTTGGTTTTGAAATCTCTTGACAATATTGTAATTGTTAACAGTCATGCTAATAAAGTTGTGACCTGAATATCCAGGTTGTGTGCGTGTGTGCCTTTATGGGGCCCTAAGCTGAATTTTATGTGGGGCCCCCCGGTGTCCCCAATACAACTATTGTTAATGCTTGATTATTCACTTCAAATATAAATCTAACACACCCATTATTGATTCTATTTGTTGTTGCTCTCTTTATAAAAGACACAAACACCTTGTATTACAAGCATATTGTGATTGTTAAAACATTTGATAACAATTTCAGTATTCAATTTTAGGTGAACAGTCCATTTAAATTTTAGGCAGAAAAGGGGTATCACATCTGAATTTTAGTAATCTGAAATTTCACAGTATAAATTGAAGGACAATTAGCAGTTTCAGATGAGGATTGGAGGTTCACACTATTCCTATAAATACATTATAAACTTATACAGTATAAATGGTTAATGCATACACATTTAACACCAGTGGAATTAAATAGATACATACTGTATGTCTGGTACGTTTTTAATGTATGAGATGTGTCCCCTGACAGGTTTGTTGTCGTATCATTAATGACTGTCTTTATATCAGCTATAAGAAATCTGTAGATGTGTTCACTGTCATGAACGTGGGAGGAAGAACCCAATTGCAGGCAGCGGGGATGAAGGGGTTAACAAAAGATATTTATTATAATAAAACACAAAACAAAGACCCACGGTGGGGTATAACAAGACAAGCGGGGTAATGACAGGACATAGACTAACTATCACTAAACTGAAATAAACAACATTAGACAAACTAGACTGAAAACTTACTAACATGACTGGGGTTTTCACAGCAAACAGGAATGCAGCAGTACACAGGAAATTCACACAGCAAACACACCAAACACAATGACCGAACACAGGACAATGAAACATGAGGGTATTATATAGGGAAGACAGACAAAGGATAACGACACGGGGCAGGTGTTGGTAATTAAACACTCAGGGAAAGATAACAAGGAAACGAGATGGCGGGAACAGAGACGAGACACTGGAGAGAACTTATATTATTGTCAAAAGGACAATAATATGTTTCTCTCCACACATAACCAAAGGCTTTGTCATGACTCTGCTACAGGACTAAGAAAAACATGACTAAATGAAGCAGGGCCATGACAGAAGCCCCCCCTTTAATGAGCACCTCCAGGTGCTCACCAAGGCGTAGACGGACGAGACAAGACCAACTGAGACAGTGATAAAAACCAGACAAACATGGTGAACAAGACAAGGGGCAGACAAGACAACAAGACCAAGGGATTGGGGTGACTTAACAAAAATAACAAACAAGGGAGGGGGGGAGGGGCCAAACACTGGCTCATGGGAGGCAGTCCATGGGGGAGGGGAGAAGGGGGAACAGTCCCAGTCCCCGGCTGCGCTCGAGGGCGCGGAGTCCAGGGGGGGACAGTCTTTGGCCCTGGGGGTCTCCCAGGGATCGGCTTGGCTGCCGGACTGGAGGCCGGCTGGACCGGGCTGGACGCCGGCTGGAAGACCGGCTGGATCACCGGACTGGACGCCGGCTGGATCACCGGACTGGACGCCGGCTGGATCACCGGACTGGACGCCAGCTGGATCACCGGACTGGACTACGGCTGCTGCACCGGCAGGGAGGGAAGTCCGCGCTGCCCGCTGCTGCCTCATTCTCCTCAGTCTGGCCACCCGCCCGGCTGCAAGTAGAAGGCAAACGGTACCATTGGCTCCGGGTTGGAGTCCTCCGAGGATGACGCCCAGGACTCTCGCCTTCCCCGCTTCCCACCGAGGCTGACTGGTGGTAGGGAGGCTGCAGGAGGTGAGGAGGATGACGGCGTGGAGTTCCCCAAGGTGAGAGTACCCACCACACGGTCCCCCGGAATGGACGCCCGACCGGGATGAGAGGAGATTGGATGATTGCTGGGAGAGGAGTCTTTGCCACACTCCTCTCGAAGCTGCAACCGTTCCACTAACTGTGGGAATGGCTGGTAAACCAACTCCTCCCGCTCCGGAAAAGATGGTGGGTCATCCATCCCGGCCATGAGGTAGGCACTCACCAGCACCTCGGGGACGGATGCCTTCCTGGCCTCGACCTCCTGCGCATAGTCCAGTAAAGGCCGATGGCACTGGGCCGGGAACGGGCCACCTCTGGCATGTGACTGGGAGGCTAATGCCTCCCACCCTACTGGGTTGCCGGTACATGGCCACCGGCTGGTTGGGAGCCTGTCCATGGGCTGCCTGCTGGGTTCATTTATGGCTTGTGGATTATGTCACGATGGTGCGGCGGGAAGAACCCAAATGCAGGCAGACAGTAAAGGGTTAACAAGAAATATTTATTTTACACAAAACACGCAAAACAAAAACCCACAGTGGGGAACAAAACACGATAATAAATGGAGGAATAAAACAGGCTCATAAACGCACTAACCTAAAATAAAAAGACTAAGGACCACACTGAAAAAACTACAATAAACTAACAGACACTAAACTCACGGAACAGGAACACACAGCACTAGGCACGGAATCAAGCACGAACAGGCATGAATACAATACACGGTACAATCCACAAGCACAGGACAAAGAAACAAGAGGGTATATATAGGCAAGACAAACGAGGGATAACGACACAGGGCAGGTGTGGGTAATGAAACACTACCTTGGAAGGATAACAAGGAAACGAGATGGCGGGAACAGAGACGAGACACTGGAGAGAATGTGTATTATTGTCAAAAGGACAATAATATGTTTCTCTCCACACATAACCAAAGACTTTGTCTTGACTCTGCTACAGGACCAAGAAAAACATGATTAAATGAAGCAGAGCCATGACAGTTGGGTTCAGGTTCAATACCACCATTTTTCAACAAACAAATACAGGAATATATTCAATGAAGGTAGTGCTGGGTGTGGCGTGCTTGATGTACACGTGTCCTATCTTGGTGACTTCAATAAACAAAATAATTTGAAAAATGAAAACATACTTGCATATGTATGTTGCAGATTCGTATACATATGGGACATTTGCATAAATGCAGGACTCACAAGAAAAAAACGTATAGAAAGCCTTTCTCTTTTAGGCCATTTGAATGGCATGTACGGTTTGATGCGACACCTTTACTGTGTTTGAACATCATGTGTCAGATTAACTGTCCATGATTAAAGTGGTAATGACATATAACCATCACACATCATCAACTCATGGTTGGTTTTATTTTGTTTCATCCTTCATGCACCGGCACAGGATGCATCCTTAATTTGAACTGATCTTCTTAACAAAACATCCCTAAACAAAACAGGCCTAAGTAGCTGACAGGCGGAAGTTTTAACGCTCTGTGAGCATGCTTCAGCTGTGAACTCAAATGACACGGTGCATTTTTTTAAGCATCTGTTGTGTAACCGTTCTCTGCTGTTCCAGATACAGATGACTTCTCATTCACTTTTGATTTCTGCTCATAAATTGTTGTTATTTGGTCTCTGGGTTTAAATCGTCCGTATGAAAGTGTCTTTATTCTGAACTCATAACACAAACATGATGAGAGTGGTTAGTAACAAAACATTCTGTCAGTCTTTCACTGGCTTGTGTTCATGATTGAAATGAACGTTGTCTTGTTTAAAGCTGTTTCCTTTATGTTTATCTGCTGGTTTCCAGGTGAGAGCACAACATTTCCATGAGCATTTCCGTGACTCCAGATTTGATTTGCAAATAAGACTTGAAATGACAAAGGTGAGTTAAGAAAAGCGTTTTAGAGGTCCAGTGGTGTCACGCACATTGATCAACAGTGAAAGTGTGGTGAGGGTGGAGCGAGTCAAATGTCCAGAGGGATGTGTTGATGTATAGCTAGAAGAGTGAAGAAGAGAGGAGTGAAATCTTCATGTGTAAGTTCTGCTCATAACCCAGAAGAAACTCAATTCTCTTCTCTTCTCCTTTCTCATATTCCTTTTGTTCAGCAGAGACATGGACAAACTCATTCATCTGATCTTACTCTCTGGTGAGTACACCTCACATCATCATCTCAACATCATACATGCTGTCACTCATTCTTCATGCAAATCTTTAAATGTTAAGAAAAAACACTTCCAACGGCTTCATGACAATCTTAAATTAATGCATTTCTTTTTTCAACAGGTCTTGTTTCCAGTCAGGAAAATTTAGACCTATTAGAAGGTAAAACATTTAACTGGATACGAGTTAAATATGACCAATTTACATTAAGATGACAGATTTAACCATTTAACCATCTTAACCATCAGCAAGGACATACTGTGAAAGAATAAAAAAAAGCATGTTTATAATCAGTTCACCCTAAACTAAGCTGTCAGACAGAATGAATTGAATGATTAATTGTCTTGGATTTCCCTTTCAGAGAATTTAGCATTAATGGGAACGGCTACACAGAGCCCCATATATTCTCCGTACACCGCTGAAAGATCTAGTGATGGTTTTTATGGACCCTGCTCCATTACAGCACATGAAATGAGCCCATGGTGGAGGCTGGATCTCCTAAATTCTTACAATATTAGTACCGTGGTCATTACTAACAATAGACACTGCTGTCCTGAACAAACCAACGGAGCAGAGATTCGCATCGGAAACTCGCTGGAAAACAATGGAAGCAGTAACGCCATGTAAAGATCAAATTAAATGCAATCACACTTTTATTAACTGACTGTTTTGATGAATTATATGCAGTATGTTTCTGGTCTCTCTCTCTCTCTAGATGTGCTGTGATTTCTGGTCTTTCAAAGGGTTCTTCTGTCAATTACTCGTGTAATGGAACGGAGGGACGTTATGTAAATGTGGTCATGACTGGACGAACGTCTCATCTCACTCTGTGTGAGGTGGAGGTCTATACAACAGGTAATTTCTGTCTGTTCTGTGTAAGCGCTGGGAAGTTTGGTTTATTTTAAGACTTCAACTACATTATCATAACATAATGTGACACATAGTTTACTACATACCCTTTGGTCAATTTTGGCAAATCGCTGAGTGTGATGTGATAGCCTCGGTCTACCTGTTGTCTTGGTCTCATCAAAACTCGCTTCCACCACCTGCTGGTGAAATAGTGAAAGTCGTATTTTAAAACACCGCTTAAATATGTAAACATGTTGAATTGAAGAACCTTACAATGCAAACACTGTTAATGCAATGCTTTTTTCATTCAGTGCTATTCAGCACCTTTTTTTTGCTTCAAAAACATTTGTCACTATTTTACTTCCATACATAGTATACATAAAACAATCAGAAAAGCTTTTACAAAACGTGTTGTTTGTGAACAGCGGCATGTTTAAACCTGATATTAAGATATTAGGATCACAAAGGAGACAAATACCCGTTCACACCTGGGGCCAGATTTACTGACAGCTTGCGTCAGCGCAAACACCTCATTTGGCCTAAATAAACTACTGTGGGTATTTACTAAAGACAGGCAGTGAAAACAAGCGCTGAAAAGGCGTGGACACAGCTGTTTTTGCGATTGACTTTTTTGCATATGCATTTGTAGGAGTTTCCTCTTCAGACCAGGGCCGGATTATCCAATGGGCATTATGGGCACAGGCCCAGGGGCCCATGCGTGCTTGGGGCCCAAGAAAGGGGGAGAAAATGTTTTCGCTATATTCATTCTGCCGTGTGCCTCTCTGGCCGCACACACGCAAGTGCGCACACAAAACCGTGTTTCTAACGTACGCAAGTCTGTCTCTTGATTTAGTAACTTTTACAAGCCCTTTAGCAGCTTTTGTTCAGAAGCACAATGCGATAAATCAAGCGACTTTCCGATAAACTTTAGCTTTCAGTGGGAAAATGTCCCCCGCGAGCGCAAGGTCTCTCTTTCCCCGCGCAGGGATCATCTCATTGAGCGGCAGGAAGAAGCAGCACATTCCACAGGTGACTCCTGAATGAAATGAGTACAAAACAGCGTTTCCAACAACCTGTCACTGTTATCCACTGTTTGAATGTGTACACATGAACCCATTTCGTCTGTGAATATGCACATGGTTACCATGACAGAGGCTGTGTGAAAGAATGTAGCCAAAATCGCCGCTTTTTATAAAAACTGAAAAGATGTAAATGAGAACGGCTTTATTGTTGTGAATATAAGATATAGGTTAAGTTAGAATACCCTCACGGTTGTCTTTAAAATCTTAAAAAGGTAAGAGGGTTTTTTTTTACATGGATTTGGTGTGTCTTCGCCAATAATTAATTTTATATTGATATAATGTTGATCAGGTCTAACTGCCTTATGCCTAGTTATTAGAAAATCCAGAGTGCTTTTACATACATTGCAAAATGTTTACTTACACAGACTCAGTATACACAGTATAACTAAAATTCGTTAATGCCGTTTACCATTACACGCTTACATAAGAACGTGAGTCGCGAAGTGCTTGTTACACAAATAAAGTTGAACAAATGGACAAATTACTCTTATAGTATAATCATTGACAAAGTCTGCCCTTTTATTCTTAGAAAAATGAATATGTTTATGCATGTGGGGGGGGGGTCTACAAGACACTTGTGCCCAGGGGCCCCTGAATTCTTAATCCGGGCCTGCTTCAGACACAAACCACAAACTTTATGGGAAGAGAGTATTTAAATGAATCACGCAACGTGATTTACTAGGGTTTGTGCTAAAAGGTTTTCCTAACAAAATCAATTAAGTATCTTGAACGAAGGTTTTTTAGTAACAGGAATCAATTTATTATTTTGCGTATGCTGAACAAAATTAGACAAAAATTGTAACTGTCCAAAAACATTTATTTTACTGGACTTAGATATTAAAGTTTTGGTCAAAATGTGGCAAAATATTTTTTCCCATTTTAACAAACTGTGTTCCTAGCATTCATTGTGCCGTGTTCAATTTAACAGTTCAACTTAACAAATATTACAGTTTTAGTGTTTGCACTGCAGATATTATTAATGCTGTTGTTGTTGAAATCGCTAGTCGCCTGATGTATATAGATGTGTTATTTAATGAACGATGGGTTTTTTAAAGGTCACCATGTTTGAGGTTTGTGTGTTCAGCATTCATGCCACCACTAAAAGTGGCTTCAACACAACTGTGTGAGCAGTTACTTGACAACTGTTTTGATTAAAGTGTTGATATTATGTTATCAAATAATAAAATATGAATTTCTCTAATCTTCTAAGTTAAGTGGACTTAAAGTCGTAGTTGAGAGAACTTATAAAACTGCTTGTGACGTAATTAAACAAGCTGGATCAACTATTTTTTTCTATGTGTAGTAACTCTAGGGGAAATCAGGGAAGTGCAGGCTTAACATTGTTTTGTGTGTTGACGCTGTTGTCGGTATATGCTTGAACATTTCAAACCCCTTCACTTGGAGGGCTCTATGGCAGCTATGTCTAATAATACCTGACCATAAGAAATGAGACAAGAATTTGCTAATCATTCAAATGATTGTGTTATGTAATTATTTTTGTGTAGTCTTGATCAGTTGACAGTCAGAATACATACAGTAGTGCCCTCTAAATGGCGGCAATAGAAAATGATGATTAGCCAATATCTTTCATATAACATTAAACTACTCTTACTTAACATAATTATCTTCTGGGTTCAAAGTTGTCAATCATTTTGAGTTTCAGTAGTATTGAACCCTCAGTGTAGACATGCAGTTTTCAGAAATTTGGTTTTGAGCATTGTAACATGTAACATGATTGTAACATGTTTGGTATCTGACTGGAGAAAAGACAAACTGAAACTTTGAAGACGGTTCATACAAGACTAGGAGCAGTCATATATTGTCAACCTAAAACATTGATTTGTGTTTCTCTTTTTTGTTGTATTTTTAGAGAATATAGCATTAAAAGGGAAAGCTACACAATCATCTGTATTTAACAATTGGGTACCTGAAAATGCCATAGACGGTAGAAGAAGTGCCAGTGATACTTCCACAACCTGCTCTGGCACAGCCAGTGAAACTGACTCATGGTGGAGGTTGGATCTCTTGAATATTTACAACATTAGAACTGTAGTCGTCACAATGAGACAACACTGCTGTACTTGGCACATCAACGGAGCAGAGATTCGTATCGGAAACTCACTGGAAAACAATGGAAACAACAATTCCATGTAAAGTTATTCATGAAATCACTTCAACACTTCTGATTGGTTTGTTTGAACAGTTGTATGGATTCTCTCTCTCTCACCGTACTTCTCTCTAGATGTGCTGTGATTTCTAAGGTTCCAGCAGGTGTTCCTGTCATTTATTCATGTCATGGGATGGAGGGTCGTTATGTGAATGTGGTCTTGCCTGCATTGCAGAATCTGACTGTGTGTGAGGTGGAGGTCTATGAAACAGGTAATTATCTCACGATGATGTCAGGTAAAAAACGGTGGTGCAGTGATACTTATGTAATGCAGTCACAGTCTAGAACACGCCTCATTCAGAATCAATCTGTGTTTTTATAAAGTTGAAGGATAAACCTCTTGTTTGTTTGCGAAAGGTTGCCACACTTAGAGGCTGTTTACACAAGACCGTTTTCAACGGAAAATTGAAAACTTTTGTGTGTTTTGGCTGTTCATTTACACGACAACAGTGTTTTCCAAAAACGATGACGTCATGGGCATGCATATTACGCCTTCAGTCTGTAGGCATGCGCAAGTATTCCCGAAACAATAATGGAGGCTCCCATGCTGCGTGTTTGTGCTGCATGATCATTTCTCCATCAATAAGTAGATTTGCTGCACCACAACAATCAGCGGAGACATGTGCTGCGTCCCAATTTGCACACTATCCGTCCTCAATAGTATTCGAAAATAGAATTAGTATGTCCCAAATCATAGTATGCTGAAATGAATATCCTCAAAGTACCCGAATGGTCTACTGTTTCCGGTCAAATTTGAAGTTTGAATCCATGGACACATAACGGCTGATATTACCCACAACTCACCGCGAGAGGGCGGAGTTTAGTGATGCTACACTGCATTAATAAAATTAAATAAAAGATGCTTCGCTAAATTAATAAATGTTAGTATACAGTAAACATAACATACGAAATACTGAATGAACAAACACTTAAATGCAAGGAAGAGCTGTATTTTGATGTTTGTGACAGTTCACAGTGGATCACAGTGTCTTCTAGGCAACAACGGCCACTTCCGTTTTGCGTTAGTATGTCCCAGTGCGTGCGTACAGTTTTGCTACGCATTAAAATGTATATACTTTTACATGACAAAAACATACATTTTGGCCTGTTTGATTGGTCAGTTTGCTTGATGCTGTCAGCATCCTCGGGCATTACTTGTGTGCCTGTGCTACCACGCATGAAAGAAACAAAATCTTTTATCACTTGTTACAGTCGTTTGGAGTAGATTTCCGAGGAAGCACATACCTCCTCAACAGACTGACTCAAATCACTAGTGCACAGTTTCTAACGTTCTGCGTTCAAAATGATCTTTTGTTTTTGATGTTATTGACAGTTTACATTTATTTTGTGTCATCTGACATCTGATTGTTTTAGCTGTGGGTCTGTCAGACGGGAAAGACTCTAATGGTGTTCTAATGTCTGTTTTTTATAGAGAATTTAGCATCTAAAGGAACGGCTACACAGTCATCCTCATATACCCCCTGGGTAGCCAAAAGCGCTGCAGATGGTCAAAAATTTGATTCAGTCTGCTCCATTACAGCATATGAAAGCAACTCATGGTGGAGGATGGATCTTCTGGATTATTATTATGTTGGAACAGTGATCATCAGTAACAGAGGAGACTGCTGTCCTGATCAAACCAACGGAGCAGAGATTCGTATTGGAAACTCACTGGAAAACGACGGAAACAACAATCCCATGTAAAGTTTTCTATAAGGTCACACCATGTCTACACAGGATGCGACACGACAACCTGCTTGTTCTTAATGGGTTTGTCGTGTTGCGCTGCATTGCACCACATCCAGTGTGGACTACTGTTCTATTGTCTTTTGTCGTGACACGCCCCTCCGGTGTTGACGCGGTGTCATAGAGAAGATTTGATGAATTGATCTGAACAGGTGCACTGATTCTCTTTCCTGATCTTTCTCTCTCTCTCTGTAGATGTGCTTTGATTTCTGATCTTGCAGTACGTTCTACTGTCAGTTATTCATGTCATGGGATGGAGGGACGTTATGTGAATGTGGTCATGACCGGACGTACATCTCATCTCACTCTGTGTGAAGTGGAGGTCTATAAAAAAGGTATAGGCTGATTTATGATAGACTTTCATTCACTTCACAAATGTACTGAATTATAGAGCCTCTGAAAAAGTCTCATCATCCGTGTTTAGTTTCTTGGGAATGAAGTGCAACACTTTATTATGAATAGTCTATGACACGCAAGATTCAGTTGATTAAGAAATGTTGTCGTTGTAAGGGGTCCTAGAGTTCGGGAACTTGACCCTTAGCCGGAAGTTTGATTGACACGCCATCTGACCAATCATAACGCCAACATCATGCACCCCTGTTGCTATTCGCCATTTTGTCTGACAATCAAAAGTAAACCGGCTGCGTACTACTGTATGTGGTTTTAAATAGCCGTCACGATTCTTGCTTGTCGTCACACTGTACGAACATGATCCCGTAATGTTTTTAAAGCAACAGTTTAGGCAAAAATGAAAATTCTGTCATCATTTACTCACCTTCGAGTTGTTCCAAATCTGTATCAATTTCTTTGTTCTGATAAACACAGAGAAAGATATTTGGAAGAATGCTTATAACCAGACAGATTTTGCCCCCATTGACTCTCACAGTAGGAAAAAATATCTTCTTTTGTTCTTTTGAACACAAAAGAAGATATTTTGAAGAATGCAGGAAAGCAAACAGCTCTGGGGCACCATTGACTACCGTTGTCGTTTTTTTCCTACTAAGGTAGTCAATGGAGTCAAAGAACTGTTCGGTTACAAGCATTCGTCCAAATATCTTTCTCTCTTTTCAACCAAACAAAGACATTTATACAGATTTGGAACAACTAGAGAGTATTTCATGACAGTATCTTCATTTTGGGGTGAAATCTTCCCTTTAATCACACTCACACAAAGAAGACTCGTCCAGAGTTTTCCCTCACACATTCCCTCATTGCCGGATGAGAAGCCGCACAACAGGACTCCATCTCAATACTTCTCAATACGTACCCTAAACCTGTCAGAAACCAGTGCCGCTAACCTCATGTTATGGCATAAAGCAAGCACACTATAGGCTACTACAGTAGTTAACTAACGCTAGCTAGGATGACTTAGAATGTGATGTTATACAAACTCATTTTTTTAATGATGATAATAGTGAATAAGAGCTACCCAGCATTACAGGAACAGTGTTGCTCCTCAGTGTTGTGATTCTTAATCAGCAGGTGATGCCGTAGCCTTATTTTGTTTACATCATTCTGAGTCATGTTCACATTTCAAATACATATTGCAGACCTTATTATTGCTTTTGGCTGGAAATAACACATTTTTTTCCAAAAATAATTATTTCAGAATAATCATTACATAGTGCTTTGGCTGATGCCGGATGCAGCAAAACGGGGCGGGCTTTGTAGAATATCAGTTCTATTATATTTAAAATGACCTTAGCTTCAGTAGTCTGATATGAGCCATGTTCTATGATTCAAGGAGTAAAATGATTAAAATGTTTTATATATTTATCTTTTGTGTCTCATAGAAAACGTTTATCAGACTACAGAGCTGCTTTAGAACGTCCATCAGTAATAAAAGATTCATCTTTTTTGATGATTGTTGCAGTGTAAAAGTGATGAATTTGTTAGGATTTACGTTTTTGAACTTTCTGCTTTGATACCATCTTGTGATATTTTCCTCAAATACCACTGTTTCAATTTGTGCTGTGTAATTGTTTATTTTTTTTGTTTTTAGTCTTTCATAAGAGAAAAACCTTTCTGAGGCTGAAGTTCTCCTCCAGTGTTGATGCAGCTGCTGAGAGAGACAAAATCCTCCATCAGGTGAGAGTCTTAAAATACAAAAGTAAACGTGATGATTTAAGAGAGAAGTGACATATGAGAGTGTTTGATGTGTGTAAATATATGAGATGAGTGTTGATGAGAGAATGAGAAATGACAGTATAAATGAAATCTTTGATGAATTTTAGCTGCAGTCTGCTCTGGCATCACACATCTCTGATTTTAATCTGTCCTGGACACAACTACCCAAGAAAGAAGAGGAACAGAAGGAGGACGGAGGCAAGTACACACACTTTAACACACTGTCTACAGTACACGTGAGCGGCGCAATGTGAGCGACAAAAGACTTTAGAACTATAAGCAAATTCTGTCCCCACTGGATTCAACGTGACAAACGCCGTGTTCTAAATGGTATCTATTAGTATAATATTAAATATATTTTTATTACCGAATGTATACGTTTGTGTATCTACTGTAAACGGTGCATTTTAATGGGTCTGTCCCACTGTCACTCTCTGTGATAAGACAATTAAAAGACACAAACGGGATGAATTTAAGAGTCTGAGTTCTCCCGAAATGAATACTAACATTAATATAAGGTTTTTAATTTCTTGCCACAATAGCACTTTATTGGACAACTTGAGGGTTCAAAGACAAAAACATTAAAGATGTTTCACTGAGACACTGATGACACTACAGTATGGTTTTCTGTGAAGCTACTTTGAAACCATGTTTATTAAAAAAAGGGCGATATAATTTACTGTATATCATTCATCATCATCTTTGACTCTGTGAAATAATCACTGTGTATAATCACAAGTGTAAAATCTAGCTCTGGTGATGTAACTTAAGCACCACAGCATCATTGAGTAAATAAACGTCATTCCAGAAATCATATGAATTCTGTCACAGATCCATCATTTAAATTGAATGCACAGACCTGCTGTGTTTATTTCATTCAGATTTTTATTGCATGTCACTATAGTTTGCGACTGCAAATATACTGTGTTTTATTAATAATTTGTTGAACTGAACTGGAAAAGATGCAACTATAGGTGGCTAACAATGCTTTTGGAAAATGCACCCCTGGTCTGCATTATAAAGTGTAATAATGAATAATATATAGAACATTTTTTTCTAAATGTACTTTGTTTTCTTTACAGGTACTTGTGTTTAACTTCATTAATCTGAATCTACAAACTGACTCTTTAATGCAAGTGCATTTTATTTATTTCTTTAATTCACTGATTTGCCTGGTCCTTCTCTACTATTGACGTCATGGTGTTCACATCACTGCTGAACTTGAATCTCATTATAGTCCTCATAACTATATTTCTGTTGTTAGTTGTGTAGTTGTGTGTCAAAGCCTGATAAAGTGTGTTGCACAACAGTAGTGTGTCATGGGCTCAAAATATATCATGTTAAGTTCATTTCACAGCAATTAATTTTACACATGTAAGATCCTTTTAAAAAAACTCTGATTAGAGATTTCTATTTCCCCAGTTATATTTGCACTTGTTTGTTTTCTATATAGCTGATATCTGTATTTTGTTTTTAAAAGCTTTTAAATCAATACTGTAAAACAGTCATGCTAATAAAGCTGTGACCTGCAAAACATGTTTTATCCAGTTTGTGGGATTGAGTTCATTGCATCTCTCTGTTGTTTCTTTTTATATGTCAATGGATTAGCAGCTTTCTGACAGACGAGCAGTAAACAGTGAGACATCAAACACTGGTGACCCACAGGGTTGTGTTTTCTCACCGTTGTTTTTATATTACCTGTAAATAACTGTACCTCCAAGAACCTTCTGTCAACCTCCTGCAGACACACAACTGTCTCATACATATAGAGGAGAGATTGAAAATGAGATATTAAATCTTTTAATATCTTTATATCTAATATAACATCATTGTCAAATTCTTAAATGTAAATCTACGAGACTGTTTAATGCAGCTCAGAGGGCCATTAATCCATGAATGGTATATCTTCAAGGTATCATCTTAATTTAGCATTTATATTTTGCCAGAGATCTCAACGTCAGACATGAAATAACTTGCATCTAAATGCGCTTTGAAAAAGCACGAGCAGTCTGTCCCTTCACGCGCACCGTAGTTCGGTTGGTTTAACTTTGGTTCCCTTTCTGTCGGTCTCTCGACGTTGTGTCGAACCGACAGAATGGAGTTTGTCTTGAGAACCTATCATCTTCTGGGTATTTAGAAAAGGCCAATGAAAATTGGCGAATGAAATTTGCATGACGGGCTCCTCCCCGGATGTCCGGGTATAAGAGGGAAGCCATTCATTCACCTTTTGTTCTTCAGAGCCTACACATCTGGTGAGCTTCTCTGCGATTTGGGTGATCATTCTTTCTGCTGGAATCTATGACGTGGACAGCGGACGGTCCCTTCCTGCAGTGACTCTCCCCTGGGCGTCTCGGCAGTTCCGGAGGTGTTCGAGCAAATTTCCTTTTCTAAAAGAGCAAATTTCTCCAGCGTGGCTTGTCCCGCTGTTCTCATGGGTGCAACACACTCATCGAGGAGGGGGACGGACACAATGCCTGCTTCCAGTACGCTGGGGCAGACGTTGTGGATACGTCCTGCCCGCACTGCGGGCGGTGACGATTCAGACGTTGCGTCACAGGTGGCTGTGTTCCCACGGGACTCAGCCACCACCTCGTTTGCTCCCCGTTCCGTGGCGGCAGGACTACGGCCCTGCCGTCCGCTATGGCAAGCAGCGAGGGTGATATGAGGATTACTGTGAGCGATAATCCGCCAGCCACGGCTCACGGACCGTTCACACCTCGTTTCGCTTGTCTGACCGTTCCCCAAAAAAGACGGTCCGCCGTCTTATTCCTCAATCACGTATTCGGACACGATGCGTGATGATGAGATTTCTCTTGCAGCATCGGGGGGTGACGTACTGCCATCCGACTCCGACGATTCCTCGGGCTCCCTCCCTCGGGGGGTCGAGCCCAGGAAAAAGCGGATGTCGAGATGTCAGCCATGCTTTCCCGGGCCGCCGTGAGTGTTGGGTTGCAGTGCCCGCACTGCCTCTCCCGGCGCTCGCGGCTGGCTACATGGCGCCTCGGGTTTGAGCGCGGCTCCAAGCCGCGCCCGCCCCCAGTGCCGTGTTTACCGGAAGTGCATGAGGAACTTAGTAAGACCTGGAACGCCCCCTTCCGGCACGTTTCACGTCAAACAAAGTTCCGTCACCCTCTCTTCCCTCGAGGTTGAGACAGCTAGAGGATACGTCGATGTCCCCCAGGTGGAGTATGCCGCCGCGGTGCACTCGTGCCCGTAGGTGGCGGCCACTTGGGAGGGCTCGACCTAGACTCCCGTCCAAAGCATGTGGTGTCTCGGCATCTCTGGTGTCGAGAGCTTACATTGCGGCGGACCAAGCTGCCTCCTCTCTCCACGCTATGGCTCCTGCCAGGCCAGGGCGTTGAGAGAGCTCCACGAGGGTAAGACCGACCCAGCGCTTATGCAGGAACTCCGCACCGCCACCGACCTCGCTCTACGGGCGACCAAGGTGACCACGCGGGCCCTGGGTCGGACGATGTCCACACTTGTGGTCCAAGAGAAACTCCTCTGGCCAATACTTGCGCAGATGAGTAATGCTGAGAAGGTCCGCTTTCTCGACGTACCCGTCTCGCAAGCGGGGGCTGGTTGGTGTTACTGTCGAGCCGCAGCGACCCCGCTCACCCCCCCGGCCGGGTTCTCGACAGTAAGAAGCAGTCCTCCGTGCCGCAACTCGGCCGCCTCGGCCGTCGAGTCCCGTGCACTGTCTGCTTCCTAGCTGCCCTGGGGAAGCGGCCGTCATGGGAACACCTCAGGGGGATCGAGGCTACCATTGGGCCCGACCCCAGCCATATCGCTGGGAAGTCGGATAGGGACGGATCCTGCCCGGTCCCTCCATCTGCTGGCCCCCTCCGAGGGGCTGGCACCCACTTACTCTCAAAAAGGAGAGTTTCCTCTCTCTCTGGGTTACCACAGCTGCTCTCACCCTCTGCACGATGGTGAACGGCAAACTCGACGTTGCGAGGCAGGGATGCCCCCGTACTTCGGGCGGAGGTCGCCTCCCTTCTGGTGAAGGGAGCGATCGAGCCCGTCCCACCGGCCGAGATGTTCAGCGGGTTCTACAGCCCGTACTTCATTGTCCCCAAGAAAGGCGGAGGGTTGCGCCCTATCTTGGATCTGCGTGTTCTGAACAGCCACCTACACAAGCTGCCTTTCAGGATGGTCACACAGAAGCGCATCCTGGCGTCCGTCAGGCGTCAGGACTGGTTCATGGCAATCGACCTGAAGGACGCGTACTTTCATGTCTCGATCCTCCGTAGGGACGGGCATATCAGTACAGGGTCCTCCCCTTCGGTCTGTCCCTGTCTCCACGAGTCTTTACGAAGGTCGTGGAAGCCGCCCTCCTTCCCCGTAGGGAAGGAGGTGTGCGGGTACTAACTATCTCGACGACTGGCTCAAGTTTTGGCACACTCTCGAGATCTGTTGTGTACACACAGGGACCTGGTGCTCCGGCACCGAGATCAGTGGGGCTACAGGTCAACTGAGAAAAGAGCAAGCTCTCCCCGGCGCAGAGCATCCTCTTTCTCGGTAGGGAACTCGACTCTGTCCTCACGAGCGGCCCCACTCACCCCCCGGGGGGGCGCGAGTCCCACGACGAGGAAGCCCACACCCTCTCGGCCTCCCAGAGGCAGATCGCGCCCGGTCAGTGTTGAACTGCCTGAAGATCAGACAGTCAGCGGTCCCCCTGTAACAAGAGGCTCCTGGGATACATGGCATCCTCGGCGGGGGTGGTCCCCCTCGGGTCGATGCACATACGACCGCTCCAACACTGGCTGCAGAGTCAGTTCCTTGGAGAGCGTGGCACACCGGCAGCAGGCGTTGGTCACACGCTTTTCTGCCGACACACCCTAACCCCCTGGTCTCCATGACCTTCTTGCGGACAGGGGTCCCCTTTGGGATGCCTCCCTGCAAGGTTGGGGTGCCGTGTGCAACGGGCAAGCAGTGTCGGGGCGGTGGACGGGCCCCCGCATGCGTTGGCATTCAACTGCCTAAAGTTGTTGGTTGTGCTACTTGCATTGAGGACTACCTCTCGTACAGGGAAGCACGTGCTGGTCCAGTCGGACAGCACAGTTGCTGTGGCGTATTCTTTTACTCACAGCAGCTAACATGACTCGCCCGACGCCTCCTCCTCTGGAGTCAGCAGGTGATCAGCTCCCTGCGAGCCACACACATCCCAGGCGTCCTGAACCAGACAGTCGATGCGCTCTCTCGTCAGTCGACGCCTCGCGGAGAGTGGCGACTCCCTCCCCGCGCAGCCGGCTCATTTGGGGCAGTTCGGCCAGGCACAGGTGGTCCTGTTGCCTCCCCGGACTCCTCCCATTGTCCGCTTTGGTACTCCCTGTCCGAGGTACCCTCGGCACGGATGCCCTTGCGCACAGCTGGCCGCGGGACAAGCGGAAGTACGCTTCCCCCCAGTGAGCCTCATTGCACAGGTCCTGTGCAAGGCCAGGGAAGAGGAGCATCAAGTGGTACTAGTTACGCCCCTTCGGCCTAACCAGGACTTGGTTCTCGGAGCTGAGGCTCTGACAACAACTCCCCCCTGGCCGCTCCCCCTGGCGGACAGCTTCCCCAGGGGAAGGGGCACGTTACGGCATCCCAGGCAAAACCTGGTCTCCATGTCTGGACGGGACGAGGAGATCCTGAGTGACCCACCCCCGGTCCGGTTGGGACGTCACTCAGGCTAGGGCTTCGGCCACTGGGCGGCTATACGCCCATAGGTGGCGCCTCTTCTCGTCCTGGTGCTCTTCTCGGCGAGAAGACCCGCGGAGTTGCTCGGTCGGGTACGAGCTGTCCCGTCCTCAAGAGAGACGGGGGAGTAACCTCTCCCCCTCCACACTGGGAATGTATGTAGCCGCTACGGCCGCTCATCATGACCCAAGTGCTGGGTAGCCTCTGGGACAGCACGACCTGGTCATTAGGTTCCTAAGGGGCGCGAGAGGGTGACCACCTTACCCGCGCTCCGTACCCTCTTGCGACCTAGGTGGCGGGCCTCAAGAGGCCCCGCCCCCTTCGAGCCTCTCGGGGTTGCCGCTCTTTCTCAGTCTTGATAAAGACGGCTTTCCGCATGGCGCTCACCTCCAAGAGGGTAGGGGATCTACAAGCACCCTCCGTGTCCACAGATTGCCTAGAACTCGGGGCCGGGATTCTCACGTTATCTTGAGACCCCGCCCCGGCTACGTGCCCAAGGTTCCCACCACTCTCCCGAGAGACCAGGTGGTGAACCTGCAGGCGCTCCCCACCGGGGAGGAAGACCCAACCTATCCGTGTTGTGTCCAGTACGCGCACGGCGCCTCTACTTGGACCGCACGCAGAGCCCAGAAGCTCTGAGCAGCTCTTTGTCTGTTTCGGAGGTCAGCAGAAGGGAGGGCTGTCTCCAAACAGAGGCTGGCGCACTGGATCGTGGATGCCCTCGTTAGGGCATACCGATCTCAATTCGCCCCTGCCCGTTGGGAGTGAGGCACACCCCTCATGGGCACTGGCTCAGGGCGCCTCTCTGGCAGACATCTGCAGAGCTGCGGGTTGGGCTATGCCCAACAACTCCGTGAGGTTCTAATACCTACGCGCGGAACCGGTGTCAGCCCGCATCCTGGCAAGGTGTGGGACCGGCAGCCGGTAGGGCGTACGCCTGCGGAAGCCCTTCCCCCTCCGGGGGGAGCAGTGGCGATCCCGCCTCACTTCTTTCCCCTCGGGTAAAGAACAGGCATTCCATCCATCACTAAGCACCCTTCCAGGGGACAGGCTGGGCAGAGCAGCCCTGCCCCCTTAGGCCGGGGAACAGTTGAGTTATCTCCCACATAGCTCTAACCGGACCTAGTGCTCCAGACGTGGTAACCCCCCCTCCGTGGGCTGTTCCGTCTGATGTATCCTCATGAATGGTTCCCACCTTGGCAACCCATGACCTCCCCAGGTGGACTCCCACCTTGCGGTTAACTCCTGCAGTCCGCACATTCTTCCCATGAGTTCTCCCCTGATGGTGAGACCATGTGGTGTCTCCACTAATTCCTCCCTACGGTAGGTAGTGGCCTCTGCAGCGTTTTTCCCCCCAGGGGGGAATAATGCTTACCCAGTGGCCCGTACGGTGCCGGGCGGCTTCTCGCCATTTAGAGAATCAGGCCTCCGCCCGTGACGGCCGGCGTTAGGGGGCTTCCCAACTTTTTGTGGAAAGCTCTGGGTCCCCCTTCCTCTCCACTGGAAGGTCATAATTTCGCGTTAGCGTGTTCGTCTGACTCGCCCAGGCCAGTCAACGTCGCTCCGCAGAGATTGTGACGCGGCTCAGTGCTGTGGCGTTTTCCATAGGAACCCCATTCTGTCGGTTCGACACAACGTCGAGAGACCGACAGAAAGGGAACGTCTTGGTTACGGATGTAACCTCGGTTCCCTGATGGAGGGAACGAGACGTTGTGTCCCTCATGCCACAACACTGGCCGCCCACCCCAGCGGTCGGGGGAGGATGCTTTAGGCTCCTCAGACCAAAGGTGAATGAATGAGCACGCCGGCTTCCCTCTCATACCCGGACATCCGGGGAGGAGCCCGGCATGCAAATTTCATTCGCCAATTTTCATTGGCCTTTTCTAAATACTCAGAAGATGATAGGTTCTCAAGACAAACCCCATTCTGTCGGTTCAACACAACGTCTCGTTCCCTCCATCAGGGAACCGAGGTTACATCCGTAACCAAGACGTTTTGCAAATCACTGTGTGTAATGTTCTGCAAAAAGTGTGAAGCTGACAATGGTTTCGCTAATTGTGGGAAAGTTTTAATTTTAGTGTGTAATCAATCGAGAAAAACTGTAATTAATTTTGTGGCATTTTTTGAGTATTTGGTATTTGCGTGCTTGAGAGCTTTATATTGGGTGGGGGATTCTGTGCGTACCCTGAGATAAAATCCTGCAGGGGCCCCTTGTTGTATCAACTTCATAAATTAATATTTTGATGAGATAAAGTAATGAAAAAACATGTTAACATGAGGTCTAAGGTGTACAATTTTGCAGTTTACTTATTACTTATTTTTTTATTTCCACATGACACATTTGTGCTAGTTTTCATGTACTGTGTAAGGATTAAAATATTTGTTACTTTTAGTTTCACTTAGGTAAAAAACAAAAGATTATCTCAAATCTGTTTCAGCGAAAATTATGAGAACAAAAGGTCAGAGAACGAACATTTCTTAAGCATTATAGATGTCTGTGGGCATGCACCAGAACAAACGAGAGTTAGACTGATTTCCAGAAAATTGTAAGCAGTTCTATGTTTGGTGGATTTAATTTGGCCACATTGTTTTTGTTTCCATAGAGCGGATTACAATTCACCACCCAATACAGGATTCTTAATGACCAACACAAGTTACTTTGGTCAAGTGAGTGTTTAAAAACATTCTGCAATGTAATAATGTGTGATACCAATAATGTTGTAAAGTTTGTTATATTTATTAAAAGAATTACAATGTTAAATATTGGGGTGCTTTAATGTCATGGGGGACACGTAGACTAGCATATCTTCAAACACACACTCCTTTACTCTAGAGACGAGGCAAAGTTTAATTCTTGCATTTTACAGTATGTATCAAAATAAAACAACACAACTCAACTCTTGCAGCAATGTCAGGTCATATTTTGGAATATTAAAATATTCTCTTTCCAAATGCAACATGTATGTACATACTGTATGCAGCTTTTGTCTTATCTGTTGTCGAAAATGATGGAGTGAGGGAAAGAGGAAAAATAGAGAAAGCGCACACAGAGAGGATTTTGAGCTGGGCTTAAAAATGTGAGAAGCCGCAGAAATTAGAGTAACAGCAGGATAAATCAGGGAATGGGTAGAGAATTTGTATAGACAGAGATTCCACAGCTGTAGGCGCATGCGGGATAAGTCACTATAGAGCATTCAGGACAGAATGTGTTCTATGGCAGATGAATGATGTCATTTGTGGCAGTAGCCTGACTTTTTTGTTCCTTTGTGTAAGCTCATTTTGGTGTGTGTGTGTGTGTGTGTGTGCGCGTGCGTGCGTGCGCGTACGTGTGTGTGTGCGTGTGCGTGCGTGTGTGTGTGTGTGTGTGCGTGCGTGCGTGTGTGCGTGTGTGTGTGTGTGTGTGTGTGCGTGTGTGTGTGTGTGTGTGTGTGTGTGTGTGTGTGTGTGTGTGCGTGTGTGCGTGTGTGTGTGTGTGTCTGAGAGTGTGCACAAAGATGGCAATATCCAAAGTCCTTGTCCTTGTGGGGACATTTTTTGGTCCCCATGAGGAAACAAGCTTATAAATCATACAGAATTAACTTTTGTGAAAATCTAAAAGAGCAGAAAGTTGTGTGTGATTGTTAAGTTTAGGGGTTGGTTTAGGGGTAGGGAATATGATATACCGTTTGTACAGTATAAAAACCATTGCGTCTATGGAATGTCCCCATAAAACATGGAAACCCAACATGTGTGCATGTGTGTGCGCGTGTGTGTGCGTGGGAAGGGGTTCTGCAGATTGTACTGGCTGTGCTGTGTTTGGCAGATGTCCATTATTTACTCTGCAGTATATGTCTGACAGATTCTAAGAACATGCTGTCCTGGGAAAGCTTTCTTTCGACATTCTCTCTCTTCCTCGCTCTTTCTCTCGCCCCTTTCTTTCTTGCTTGTGTTTGAGATGAGCATGGAGCTGAATAAATAAATTCTTTGTAAGACACTGAAGGGGATTATCTATTAAGAAGTTGAGTCCTTTTCTCTTCACATTTCCCAGTAACAAAGCACTAATGGTATAGGTGGCACTACTTGCCAATAAAATTGCATTTCTGTAATAAATAATAAATAACAAAATATAATAAAATAATAATAATAAAATTTTTCTCTGTCTGTCTTTTTACAAACTTTTAAAAACATTTGCATGAAAAGTCTACACTCCAAAAAAATTATGTGACAGAACAGAAATGCAGACTAATAGACCGTTTCATTGGACACGCGTGCCCTGGACTGCAGTTAACTTCCGGTTTGTGTTTGGCTAGTGTCTTATAATATAATAATTTATGTTTTATTTAATTTATGTTAATATTAATTTGTATTATTATTTTATTATATAATAATTGTATTAAATAAATGATTTGTTGAATTTTTTGTATGTTCATCTTATTAAATAAACAATTTGTTGAATGGGTCCTGTAGTTAGGTTGCATTTAAAAAACATATGCTACATTGATATCTTGTGGTTGGTATCGCAGTCTAAATTCGCAATATTGGAGAGGCAAGTTTAGCCAAGTAGCGGTTCTTCTCGGTTTCTTTTGCTTGTTATCAGAAATAATCTACAGGCACTATATTGTTCATGAATGTGTACCGGAATTAAGGGCAGTCCACAAACAACTTTACACTGCGTTCCAAATTATTATGCAAATTGGATTTAAGTGTCGTAAACATTTAACTTTATATTGTTCAATTAAACTTATGGATGGTATTGTGTCTCAGTGCTCTTTGGATCACTGAAATCAATCTCAGACACCTGTGATAAGTAGTTTGCCAGGTGAGCCCAATTAAAGGAAAACTACTTAAGAAGGACGTTCCACATTATTAAGCAGGCCACAGGTTTCAAGCAATATGGGAAAGAAAAAGGATCTGTCTGCTGCCGAAAAGCGTCAAATAGTGCAATGTCTTGGACAAGGTATGAAAACATTAGATATTTCACGAAAACTTAAGCGAGATCATCGTACTGTGAAGACATTTGTGGCTGATTCAGAGCACAGAAGGGTTCGTGCAGATAAAGGCAGAATGAGGAAGGTTTCTTCCAGACAAATTCATCGGATTAAGAGAGCAGCTTCAAAAATGCCATTGCAAAGCAGCAAACAGGTTTGCAAAGCTTTGCTGCTGGTGCCTCGGGAGTCCCGAAAACATCAAGGTGTAGGATCCTCCAGATGCTTGCAGTTGTGCATAAACCTACTATTCGGCCACCCCTAACCAATGCTCACAAGCAGAAACGGTTGCAGTGGGCCCACACATACATGAAGACTAATTTTCAAACAGTCTTGTTTACTGATGAGTGCCGTGCAACCCTGGATGGTCCAGATGGATGGAGTAGTGGATGGTTGGTGGATGGCCACCATGTCCCAACAACGCTGCGACGTCAGCAAGGAGGTGGCGGAGTCATGTTTTGGGCTGGAATCATGGGGAGACAGCTGGTGGGCCCCTTTAGGGTCCCTGAAGGTGTGAAAATGAACTCTGCAAGGTATGTAGAGTTTCTGACTGAGCACTTTCTTCCATGGTACAAAAAGAAGAACCATGCCTTCCGTAGCAAAATCATCTTCATGCATGACAATGCACCATCTCATGCTGCAAAGAATACCTCTGTGTCATTGGCTGCTATGGGCATAAAAGGAGAGAAACTCATGGTGTGGCCACCATCCTCCCCTGACCTCAACCCTATTGAGAACCTTTGGAGCATCCTCAAGCGAAAGATCTATGATGGTGGGAGGCAGTTAGCATCAAAACAGCAGCTCTGGGAGGCTATTCTGACATCCTGCAAAGAAATTCAATCAGAAACTATCCAAAAACTCACAAGTTCAATGGATGCAAGAATTGTGAAGGTGATATCAAAGAAGGGGTCCTATGTTAACATGTAACTTGCCCTGTTAGGATGTTTTTGATTGAAATAGCTTTTGATTTCAGTAAATATGACCTCCTAATGCTGCAAATTCAACAAATGACCATTTTCAGTTTTTTACAACCTATGAAATGTTTTCAAACTCTGTTGTGCATAATAATTTGGAACAGTGCATTTTGAGTTTTTCATTTTTTAAATAAATACTGTTGTCAGTGGGAGGTTTGTTCAATAAAATTCCAAATGTACCCTAACTGTTGATTACTTGAAAATTATACTGACTGTCATTTGCATCGACAAATTAGGAAAACCAGAGAAAGATATCATTTGCATAATAATTTGGAACCCAGTGTAATTGTTTTGCTTATAGTCAATATGTCTTATGTACAGCTGCTTTGTAACAATGAAAATTGTAAAAAGCGTTCTATAGATAAAGTTGAGTTGAGTTGTGTATTCATCTCGTGGATTCTCTTCAGTCGGTCTTGTGGAAATATTTCTTGGATCTTGCCCTGTGTATTTATTTCATGGACTCTACCTTGTGGGTTTTCTAACTGGACTTCACCGCGTGGATTTACCTCTCGAACCTTCCAAGTGGATGTGACTCTCGAACCTTACCATGTAAGTGTAATGAGTCATGAGTCTAATTCCTTTTGGATTTATTTTGTGGACGTCCTTTCTGGATTTATTTCGTGGACTTTCTTGTGAAATGATTTCGTGGACTTACCTTGTGGATTTATTTCGAGTACTATGCCTGGCGGAGTTTTATCACGATCTTTCGTTGCCTTGCCTCTGGGTTCATGGTGGTGTGTGGACGGCGCAGCAGCATTTGCCTCTGTCCCCTCTCTGAGCTCCAGTCTCCTCCTTCCCCCCTCTGGCCAACCAGTCACTTCCATCTCCCCTGGTCTTTGCGGCCGAGCGCCTGAGCCAGGCGTTGCATGTGTGTTTTGGCCATGACCTTCATGCAGTCAGGGCTACTCTGGTAGAGTGTTCCCTGACCTCTGCTGGAGGTCTGTGATTGCCGGCTTAAGGAAGGAGTTTGATCTTGACCCCAATTAAATGGACCTGGGATGAACCATTGATCCCTGACCTTCTGGCTGTCTACAGTTACTCTCTGTCACTTTAGGGAAAGATTTTATCTGGAATTCATCCCAGAGACCTCAATAGCTCTCACCCCCTTGTGACAGAAAACCTGCGTCAGCAGAGCATAACACGCTAGCCTCTGTCATAATATTTAATTATTGCACTACAACTTTGTCATATCAAGTTAGTGGAGATAGAAAGAGATAATAAAATGTTGAAAGACCTATTGCTCTAGGGCAGATGGTGTTGATTTTATTCACACACAAATTGTCTTCCATGGCCAATGTACTGTACATAAACCATTCAAGACTGTTATACATTTTTAAGGCATTCTCTCACATGCTTACTTTTCCCCCACATTGAGATTTAATACAAACATCTTGATCTCGCTATTCTGTGTGTGTTCTAGCCAAAAAGTGTTGCTATTTTACTGTATGTTTGATATCTATCCAGACCAAATGACATCCATAGGCTAAAAGCTGACAAATGCAATTTTCATTATTAAATTGACAATGCAATGCATTTTTTTATATTTGTTGTTTTATTGTTGATTGTGTAAGGTGGTGAACAATGAGATAGAAGAAGAACCACCAACCACCCACTGGCCCAATGACGGAGTACAAGGGTGTGGCTAAGGCATGCGCACGTTCTGTCTTTCCGCCACTCTGGGTTGTTATTGTTAACATTATTTTAACATTGTGCAATATTATCTGACTCCAAAAGATAAAAAGGAAAACCTTGTTGAATTATATTATTTGTATTTTGATTATAAAGTTTGATAATAATAGTGACATTTGGATACATGTTTGATTTTCCTGCTTTACTCTAAACTATATTCACTCTTCTCTACTGCTGTGGAAATTAGACCATTGTACCAATCGCACTGAGACATTTCAAATGTTACCAAACATGCATATGAAGATTCTTTGTTCTTATAAAATATGGTATTTGTCGAATCCAGTTCAGTTTTGAGGTGCTCTGAGCATAGTGGGAGAGAAAAAGGGGAGGGGGAGAAGAGAACAGATGTGAAGTTCTGAGTTTGCAATCATCGTTCATTGTTGTATGCTGTCTGAGATGGAGATGCAAACTCTGTAGGGAGTTCATTGTATTTGGTGAAGCTCTGTGATTCTCAGGATGTGGAGCCTTTTTGGTGTGTACACCTTGGCACCGGCCTTACAATTGTTGATTTAGGTGTGATTTTAACTTGCATAAAACCATTTAATTTACATTTTAAACTTACATGCCACAAAAAAATCCCATAAAATTAGCTAGCACATCAGTCATTACATTACATTTATTCATTTGGCGGACGCTTTTATCCAAAGCGACTTACAAGTAGGAGAGCATATAACATTTTGTCAACACGCTAAACAGTACTGTCACACAATGCTTTTGAATGGTGTGTGTGCGTGTGTGTGTGTAATTCTTTACCAGAAAAGAATGTGGAAAAAAATGAATGTCTTGCTACATCAGACTAATCTCTTCATGTACTGTACCCCCGTACCTTTGAGCAGATAATAACAAAAGTAACTGTATATATTTTTTCTTTTTAGCTAGATGGTGGTGACTGGAAAGGATATAACGTTTCACCCACAGGCTTTGTTGCGATTTTGTTACACAGGTGTTTTGTCAAATGTGTTTTGTTCAGTTTTTTAGTTGTACTTTAAATAGTGTGTTATAACATGCATGAAATGTTTGCATGTTACCTGTTCCTGATTTGTTTTTTATATTACTTTACACCCTTGCTTTGTTGTTATACATACAGGGGCTTACAAGATCACATAAACGCAACATGAGAAATATTTAATTAAATGATAAATTGAAATAAATGAAATCTGCTTGTTTTTTTTTCCCTACATTTCATGACCAAGCCAAAAATCTACATAGTGAATTATTATACACAAAATGATTGGGGTTTGTCTTGAGAACCTATCATCTTCTGAGTATTTAGAAAAGGCCAATGTGTCAGGGTTCTGGTAGACGGAGAGCACACCACGGAGGTAGATAAGAAAAAGGAGTTTATTTCAAAAACAGGAATATCCAAAAACAGGTAAGTATTCAAAAAACAGGAATATCCAAAAACAGGTAAGTATTCAAAAACAGGAATATCCAAAAACAGGTAAGTATTCAAAAACAGGTATATCCAAAAACAGGAATATCCAACAACAGGTAAGTATTCAAAAACAGGTAAATCCAAAAACAGGTAAGTATACTTATCGGGGTAAAGAATTGCCGTGAAGACAACAAGACTGAACAGGGAAGAACAAAAAGGTGCAAACTTAAATAGAATCCTGTTGATGTGATGCAGGTGTGGACTAATCAAAAATGGTGGATGTGCGGTGCATGCTGGGAAACTGAGTTCAGAACTCCGGGGAGAGGGAACGGGTGAAGCGAGCTGGCGGTGACGACATGGGGGGCGTGGCCGTTGGTGCTGAAACCGTTACACAATGAAAATTGGCGAATGAAATTTGCATGCCGGACTCCTCCCCGGATGTCCGGGTGTAAGAGGGAAGCCGGCGTGCTCATTCATTCACCTTTTGTTCTTCAGAGCCTATGCATCTGATGAGCTTCTCTATGATCTTTGGTGATCATTTTTCTGCTGGAATCTACGACGTGGTGCAGCGGACGGTCCCTTCCTGCAGTGACTCTCCCCTGGGCGTCTCGGCAGTTCCGGAGGTGTTTCAGCTAATTTCCTTTCTAAAAGAACTAAATTTCTCCAGTGTGGCTTGTCCCGCTGTTCTCATGGGTGCAACACACTCATCGAGGAGGGGGACGGACACGATGCTTGCTTCCAGTACGCTGGGGCAGACATTGTGGATACATCCTGCCTGCACTGCGGGCGGTGACGATTCAGACGTTGCGTCACGGGTGGCTGTGTTCCCACGGGATTCAGCCACCACCTCATTTGCTCCCCGTTCCGTGGCGGCAGGACTACGGCCGTGCCGTCCGCTACGGCAAGCAGAGAGGGTGATATGAGGATTACTGTGAGCGATAATCCGCCAGCCACTGGCTCACGGACCGTTCGCACCTCGTTTCGCTCGTCTGACCCTTCCCCAGCCCAGGAAGAAGCGGACGTCGAAATGTCAGCCATGCTTTCCCGGGCCGCCGTGAGTGTTGGGTTGCAGTGTCCGCACTGCCTCTCCCAGCGCTCGTGGCTGGCTACATGGCGCCTCAGGTTTGAGTGCCCCCAGTGCCGTGTTTACCAGAAGTGCATGAGGAACTTAGTAAGACCTGGAACGCCCCCTTTCTGGCACGTTTCACGTCAAACAAAGTTCTGTCACCCTCTCTTCCCTCGAGGTTGAGACAGCTAGAGTATACGTCGATGTCCCCCAGGTGGTGCCGCCGCGGTGCACTCATGCCCGTAGGCGGCGGCCACCTGGGGGGGGGGCTCGACCTAGACTCCCGTCCAAAGCATGTGGGGTCTCGACATCTCTGGTGTCGAGAGCTTACATTGCGGCAGACCAAGCTGCCTCCTTTCTCCACGCTATGGCTCCTGCCAGGCCAGGGCGTTGAGAGAGCTCCACTAGGGTAAGACCGACCCAGCGCTTATGCAGGAACTCCGCACGGCCACCGACCTCGCTCTACGGGTGACCAAGGTGACCACGCGGGCCCTGGGTCGGGCGATGTCTACACTTATGGTCCATGAGAAACTCCTCTGGCCGAACCTTGTGCAGATGAGTAACGCCGAGAAGGTCCGCTTTCTCGACGCACCCATCTCGCAAGGAGGGGGCTGGTTGGTAATACTGTCGAGTCACAGTTCTCGACAGTAAAGAAGCAGTCCTCCCGTGCTGCGACTCGGCCGCCTCGGCTGTCGAGTCCCGTGCACCGTCTGCTTCCCAGCAGACCTGGTCATCTTCGACGACCTCCAGCGCTGGCGCCCCCCACTCAGGCGGCCCCCCTGGAAGAGACAGCGAAGAGGAGACCATCGCCCCATCAGCAGCCATGGCGAAAGCAGAAGCGGCCCTCATGGGAAGACCTCAGGGGGATCGAGGCTACCATTGGGCCCGATCCCAGCCACATCACTGGGAAATCGTATAGGGATGGATCCTGCCCCGTCTCACCATCTACTGGCCCCCTCCGGGGGGCTAGTGCCCAATTACTCTCAAAAAGAGAGTTTCCTCTCTCTCTGGGGTATCACAGCCGCTCCCACCCTTGGCACGATGGTGGAAGGCAACTCGACATTGTGTCACGGAGAAGCGCAATGTCGAGTATAAACACCAGCCCTCAGCACGTGCAGTCGCCAGGCAGGAAAAAGAGCAGAGCCGATCTCCTCCCCGGGGGTCCTCCCCGGCAAGGAATCCGTACTGCTAGCCATCGAACCACCCCCGGGGGGGATATGAAGAAGATCGAACTTTTAGTCCCCCTGTCACAGTTCTGGTAGCCTGGCTCCGGCTTCCCAGACTGTCAGGCTGGCTAGGGAAGACAATCCGTCTCGGCTACACGATCCAGTTCGCCACACGCCCGCCCAAGTTTCAGGGCATCCTATATACCTCAGTCAGAGGCAAGGATGCTCCCATACTTTGGGCCGAGGTCGCCACCCTTCTGGCGAAGGGAGCGATCGAGCCCGTCCCACCAGCCGAGTTGTTCAACGGGTTTTACAGCCTGTACTCCATTGTCCCCAAGAAAGGTGGGGGGTTGCGCCCTATCTTGGGTTCTGAACAGGCACCTATAGCATCCTGACCTCCGCCAGGTGTCAGGACTGGTTCATGGCAATTGACCTGAAGGACTCATACTTTCATGTCTCAATCCTCCCTCGACTTCGGCCGTTCCTACGGTTCGCGTTTGAGGGATGGGCATATCAGTACAGGGTCCTCCCCTTCGGTCTGTCCCTGTCTCCACGGGTCTTTACTAAGGTCGTGGAAGCGGCCCTCCTTCCCCTCAGGGAAGGAGGTGTGCGGGTACTAAACTATCTCGACGACTGGTTCATCCTGGCTCACTCTCGAGATCTGTTGTGTACACACGGGGACCTGGTGCTCCGGCACCTACTGTAGATGGAACTCGACTGGAACTCGACTGACTACAGAGCGCACCCAGTCAGTGTTGAACTGCCTGAAGCTTTCGGGCAGTCAGCGGTCCCCCTGATATTTCAGAGGCTCCTGGGATACATGGCATCCTCGGCGGGGGCGCCCCCCCTCGGGTCAATGCACATGCGACCGCTCCAACACTGGCTACAGAGTCAGGTTCCTTGGAGAGCGTGGCACACAGGTAGCAGGCGTATGGTCATCACGCTTTTCTGCCGACGCACCCTAACCCCCTGGTCTCTCATGACCTTCTGCGGACAAGGGTCGCCTTAGGGATGCCTCCCTGCAGGGTTGGGGTGCCGTGTGCAACGGGCACGCAGTGTCTGGGCTGTGGACGGGCCCCCGCCTGCGTTGGCATATCAACTGCCTAGAGTTGTTGGCTGTGCTACTTGCACTGAGGAGGCTACTACCTCTTGTTCAGGACAAGCACGTGCTGGTCCGGACAGCACAGCTGCCGTGGCGTATATCAATCGTCAGGGTGGCATTCGCTCACGGCAGCTAACACGACTCGCCCGGCGCCTCCTCCTCTGGAGTCAGCAGGTGATCGGTTCCCTGCGAGCCACACACATCCCAGGCGTCCTGAACCAGACAGCCGATGCGCTCTCTCATCAGTCAACGCCTCGCAGAGAGTAGCGACTTCATCCCCGCGCAGTCCGGCTCATTTGGGAGCAGTTCGGCCAGGCACAGGTGGACCTGTTTGCCTCCCCGGACTCCACCCATTGTCCGCTTTGGTACTCCCTGACTGAGGCTCCCCTCGGCACGGATGCCCTTGCGCACAGCTGGCCGTGGGACAAGCAGAACTACGCCTTCCCCCCAGTGAGCCTCATTGCACAGGTCATGTGCAAGGCCAGGGAAGAGGAGCATCAAGTGGTACTAGTTACGCCCCATTGGCCTAACCAGGACTTGGTTCTCGGAGCTAAGGCTCTTGACAACAACTCCCCCCTGGCGGCTACCCCTGGCGAAGGACCTGCTTTCCCAGGGGAAGGGGCACGTTACGGCATCCCAGGCAGAACCCTGGCTCCTCCATGTCTGGACGGGACGAGGAGATCCTGAGTGGCCCACCCCCTGTCTGGTTGGGACATCCCTCAGGCTAGGGCCTCGGCCACTAGGTGGCTATACGCATATAAGTGGTGCCTCTTCTCGTCCTGATGCTCTTCTCGGCGAGAAGACCCGCGGAGTTGCTCGATCGGGAACGGGCTGTCCCTTCCTCAAAAGAGACTGGGGAGTAACCTCTCCCCCCTCCACACTGGGAGTGTATGTAGCCGCTACGGCCGCTCATCACGACCCAGTTGCTGGGAAGCCTCTGGGACAGCACAACAGGTCATTAGGTTCCTAAGGGGCGTGAGAAGGCGACCGCCTCATCCGCGCTCCGTACCCTCTTGCGACCTAGGTGGCGGGCCTCAAGAGGCCCCGCCCCCTTCGAGCCTCTCGGCGCTGCCGCTCTTTCTCACCTCTCGATAAAGACGGCTCTCCTGATGGCGCTCACCTCCAAGAGGGTAGGGGACCTGCAAGCACCATCCGTGTCCACAGATTGCCTAGAACTTGGGCCCGGGGATTCTCACGTTATCCTGAGACCCCATCCAGGCTACGTGCCCAAAGTTCCCACCACTCTCCCGAGAGACCAGGTGGTGAACCTGCAGGCGCTGGGAGGAAGACCCAACCCCTTCCGTGTTGTGTCCAGTACACGCACTGCGCCTCTACTTGGACCGCACACAGAGCTTCAGAAGCTCTGAGCAGCTCTTTGTCTGTTTTGGAGGTCAGCAGAAGGGAGGGCTGTCTCCAAACAGAGGCTGGCGCACTGGATCGTGGATGCCGTCGTTATGGCATACCGATCTCAAAATCGCCCCTGCCCATTGGGAGTGAGGCACACTCCTCATGGGCACTGGCTCAGGGCGCCTCTCTGGCAGACATCTGGAGAGCTGCGGGTTGGGCTATGTCCAACAACTCTGCGAGGTTCTAATACCTACGTGCGGAACCGGTGTCAGCCCGCGTTCTGCAGGGCAACGTGTAGGACCGGCAGCCAGTAAGGGCGTACGCCTGCGAAAGCCCTTCCCCCTTCCTCTAGGGGGATCAGCGGCTATTACGCCTCCCTTCTTTCCCCACTGGGTAAAGAACAGGCATTCCATCCATCACTAAGCACCTTCCTCGGGGCAGGCTGGGCAGAGCAGCCCTGCCCCTTAGGCCGGGGAACAGTTGAGTTATCTTCCACATAGCTCTAACCGGACCTAGTGCTCCAGACGTGGTAACCCCCCCTCCGTGGGCTGTTCCGTCTGATGTATCCTCAAGAATGGTTCCCACCTCGGCAACCCACGACCTCCCTAGGTGGACTCCCACCTTGCGGTTAACTCCTTAGTCCACACAATTTCCATGAGTTCTCCCCTGTTGGCGAGAACATGTGGTGTCTCCACTACTCCTTAGGTAGTGGTCTCTGCAGCGTTTTTCCCCCAGGGGGGAATAATGCTTACCCAGTGGCCCTTACGGTGCCGGGCGGCTTCTCGCTGTTAGAGAATTAGGCCCCCGCCCGTGACGGCCGGTAGCAGGGGCTTCCCAACTTTTTGAAAAAGCTCTGGGACCCCCTACCTCTCCACTGGATGGCTACAATTTCGGCTAGCGCTCACGTTTGACTCGCCCAGGCCAGTCAGCGTCGCTCCGCTAGAGATTGTGACACGGCTCAGCGCTGTGGCGTTTTCCATAGGAACCCCAATCCGCTGGGGTGGGCGGCCAGTGTTGTGGCATAAAGGACACAACGTCTCGTTCCTTCCATCAGGGAACTGAGGTTACATCCGTAACCAAGACGTTTGGTATCTTTACGATTTACAGTTTCTGACTGTAAGAATGATACTATTAAGAAAATCTATCTATCTCGGTACAAATTCAATAGAGTTCCAGCATTTTATGCTTGGACTGATACAAGTTGATCACACTGTTTGACAAATACACTGTCTCTATTTTAAGTACAATTTGAAAACATTTCCTAAACAAACAACAAAATCCAAACAAGTCCACTTATAAACACTGGGGAACACTGCTAATAGAGTGCTGCTATGTACTCTAATGAAATACTCTAGGACTAGGTAGACTAACTCCAACTGTGTCTCAAATAATGCAAACAAAATGTACAATAAAGATGGGTGTATAGTGCACACTTCACAGCTGAACTGAATGGATTGTTCCACATGAAATGTTACAGAAGATTTCTGAAAAACAAATAATAAACAGTAAATGATACTATATACATTTAAAAAAACATTTAGCTTAAATAAACATTCAACTTTACTGCCATCATTCTGCATGATAAAGCATCTTGTCTGTGGCAGCGGGTTTGAGGCACCGGTTTAACTTTGTGCAAATGAAATCGATACATATGCCTCTGAAGTGCACACACTGTCATGTAGCAGGACATTCTGCATGCCCACACTGAAATCTGATGTTTGCAAGATTTCTGTGAATTTTAATATGCCAGATGAATGCAGAAATTGAAGCTGCATTGAACTTACAAACGTTACACGTATAATTAAAGCATGATGACACCCTAATGTTAAAACGTCCACCTGCACTGTCAACGACCAACTACTTTTATGCACTGAAAAAAACAACTTGTAGGATTTACTTAATTTTTTTATCGCAAGTTTTTGATTTCACTTTTGTAAAGTAAATTTTACTCCTGAAACTAAGTAAAATCTACTCAGTTTTTTGTAAATTTAATTTGAAATCATGAATAAATCTTGCTGAATTTTTTTACCTGTATGTAATAAGAAAGTGATGTAAATCTAATTAGATTATTCTACATAAAAATTACTTAAGCATAATAAGTAAATAGAATGTGTTATTTTTGTGTAGGTCTGATTATAATTTTTTTTAGTAAATCTAACTCAACTTTTTTAGTAAAAGTGCAATTTTTGCTCACATGTATTGTATTTATATTAAAGTAAAACAATTTCCTCATTTTATTACATTAAATTAAAATCATATAAATATACTACCATTGTTGCGGATAACAAAAACAATAATTGGACTCAACTGTATCAAAAAGTATTTATTAAATGCTTCATAAAACATTATTGCAGCATTAAGTTAGTTTTAAATTTAACAATAAAATGCAAAACCATATAAAGACAATTACAAACAAACAACATCAAGAATCGTGGCTATTATAGCAAAATCATGTAACCATTGAAAGCAATCCCAACAGTGTGTGTGTTTGTGCTCTGTCCGTGTGGAGTTGTGTTTTATGCATGTGCGTGCACGTGTATGTGTGCGTCTGTGTGTGCATGCTTGCATGTGTATATTGTGCATGTGAAGATGTGTTTTATGCATGTGGTAGAGTATGAGCCAGTGAGCGTGTTTTGTTTTCTCTGTGTGTTCACTTTTTCTTGTTTAAATTTCTGTAACTTTAATGTTTTGCTTATAGTCAATATGTTTCATGTCCAGCTGCATTGTAACAATGAAAATTGTAAAAATCGCCATATAAATAAATATGACTTGACTGACTTGACATGGTTTTGCAGTAATAACCACCAATGAAATCAATCCCAACACAGTATTTCTGCTTCATAGTATTATACTACATCAACATTAGCTTACCATAGTATTATTTTTCAACTGTTGATGAGCTACATCAAAGTACATGTTTTGCAAGGCCACATCATGCAGAAAGAAATGGAAGGGCACAAGTCTATTCCTGAATTCTACCTAATAAAGTCTGCCACTCTGATGTGCTCAACTGACAGCTCTCGGTCAGACTTCCCCCTCAATTTCCTGCCATTAGAGAAAAAATAATTAGTAAACCATATTGTGCTTGCATATACACTCACAATTAAACAATAGCTAAAAAATAAAAAGAATAAATGTGAAATATTTACCTCTTTATTATATACTTTTTTACCCCAATCAAATATTTTCCCTTTAGGTAAGAAAACTATACTTAATATCATAGCAGCTCATTTTTGCAGTATGTAAAAAGCTGTATTTAATATCGAATATCTAAAGTATATTAATGATAGATAATCCGTGCAAGAATGAATACATGAATTACATACATAAACATGTAGAAATTACATACACAGCAGATCTATACACAGCAAAATCGCCAGTGTTAAAAAGGGTCAAATTAACTCTTACAGAGTTTATATTATCCACACTTTGAGAGTTCCACACATTTTTTAACACTGGCGATTTTACTGTGTACAGATTACAGAAATGAAGTTTCAGCGCTAGTTCTGCCGGGAAGACTCAGTCTTACGTCACTTACTACGTATAGACCTAACCAATCATCACCTAACACTTGGAGTATTAAAGATCGCCACTTACCCTTTGTTTGCATTCGCAGTTGAAGCAGCCGATATTCACCCCCATCCTCCCCACCACCACCAGGATGGTCCCTGTCCATTAACCCCAGGGGGGTTGGCTGCGCCCCTGCCTTCATCATCAGGCAAGAAGTGCATGAATTCTTGACCCTCTGGATGTGAGCTATGGACGGGGCCTACGCCAAAGAACTATATATTTTACCATATTCGCACCTTGTCGCTGATCAGTTGTCTTGCCTCCCAAGTCTTTCTGGTGGAACTTCAGATCAGACTGTAAATGTGACAGGTGCTATACGTTTCAAAGTAAGGTTAGGCCTATGTCTCTCTACACTTTCTATTTTAAAACATTTCTTTCCAGCGTTTGTTGGACTTTTGAGGCAGTCCTGCATGTTCAAAAATTTGCACAGAGACGTTCTCCAAAATCGATTAGAAGTTTATTATCAGATGTAAAAAGGAGTAACAAAGCTTTGGGTTGTCAGACGATCTCCTCACTCCACCACAAGCCAACAACCCAAATTATTCAAAAACACACATATTTATTCAGTATGTGACGTCGCTCGCATCTTCTGACTCCTCCTCTGCCTTTTAAGGAGTGCTGCTCCCTTTCCACCATCACCGTGCACCACGTATATCTGCAAAACAACATCTTTGCACAACACATGTTTTGCAACCTGCGGTCAGTTGCTAATTTGAGGAAGTGTTCCCTAGAGACAGTTTCATATCGCAAAACAACATGTAAAAATACTTTCAATAAAAAACTCAATCATCTAATGCTTTAATTATGCAGCATTGTTTCTTAATCCTATGATTCAATAAAACACATCAAAACTCATGATTATACTTAAAACATATACAGTGGATTAATTCATAACATTCCTTCCCTATGTGACTCTTTGAGTGTGTGTGTTGTTAGTTAGTTAGACTTGTCAAAACGAGCTGTTCTATTTCTGCACGTACACACAAAGCTTGTTCCTCTTTTGTGGTTTCACTCTGCTTGTCACTGTTCTGTTTTTATCACAGCACTTTCCACTGAGCAAAACAGCAAGCACATTAGATAAAAACACACAGCTTAATGATTTAATGAAAGAAAACACTTATTGATTATATTGGTAATTAAATCATACTTCTAACTGAATAATATTTCCACACGTTTTAACTGGCGTGGTAAATAGCTCAGTTTTATTCACGATAAAGGACAGCTAAACCTCTGCAACACAATGCACAGCAACGTAAACGTATGTACTGAAACATTTTGTTCCTGCAGTCGGCCAGGGACTATTTATTCCAGCGGAAGGATGGCCATTAGTGATTTTACTTCATGAGAAGCAAAGAAGGGGTTGCAGGTGTAACGGAGGCCAGCTAGTGAAGAGCTGTGCAGTGTGTAAACCTCACTCCCCGACCAACAGAGACGCTCTAGCGACAGACGCTAGAGACTGCGGTCTTTAGCCTCCTCGTTAGAGCACCCGTCTCCCATTCGGACCGACGTCGGTTTGAGGCCCGCGCAGAGCGGGGCGAGTAGGACCGGTTAAATTGGTGCCGTGACCCGGATGGGAGTGAGGTTTAGGGGGGTGAGTGTAACGGAGGCCAGCTAGTGAAGAGCTGTGCAGTGTGTAAACCTCACTCCCCGACCAACAGAGACGCTCTAGCGACAGACGCTAGAGACTGCGGTCTTTAGCCTCCTCGTTAGAGCGCCCGTCTCCCATCCGGACCGACGGCGGTTCGAGGCCCGCGCATCGCGGTGCGAGTGGAACCGGTTACACAGGCACGACGCGAAGCGGGAAAAGCCCTTCAGACATGATTTATTCACGAGACAACACAGCCTCCCCTAAATTACCTTGTTTGTTTACTTAGGCACACTTTAATGCTCCTTACCTAATCAAATGTATTACTGGATGATCAATCAGCGCGTCAATGACGCTCCTGTGGCGGGAGCTTCCTCGTTTTAAATGTGAGCGGTAGACAGCTCAGTCAAGTTCAGAAACACGGCAGAATATGCCTAACGTTAGGTTACTGCGCACACCATCACCGAATTTATGCTAATTGGATAAAACAGTATCACCTAGCCTAACACACCAAAGTAATAAGGAGAGAGGATGCGGAAGATAAAAGTTCACACATAAAAGTTAGCCTATTGTCAATTGTCATATTAAAAAATACAAATGTGACGCCAAATATAACGTTACTGTTGCGAATCACCGCTGTTGTTCATTCACTTGTCCGAGTGAAAATAAACAAATGCTTGTGAAAAACATTGTCGAATAACTTACTTAAATGTTGCAAAGAACAACCTGTCTGAAAATACGATGACCTGAAAACATTGTCGCTGAAAAACAGTTCTAAATTACAGTAACATGGGCCCTAACATTAGCTAAACATATATGAACGAGAAATAATTAAAAATAGCGATAATATAAAACATTTAGAAGACAATTAACATTAACTTTAAAACATACCTGCTTGTGTGGATGATACCGCTCCCTCAGAAACCATCCCTCAAATGGCGGGCTTCTCGTGCATGCGCATTGACGAATACTTAGATATATAACAGAAGAGTAATTCTCTGTCTAGAAAATATCAAACTAAATATAACTAAAATAAGTTGCCATTCACTTTTTAAAGTACTTGCGAAATGACACCAACTTGTATTGTTCAGTTGCGCTTCTAATAAAGATTATTTAGAAACTTAAATAAATTCTACAACGTTTTTTTACGTGTTATAAATACTCGAGTAATCAGTGTAAATGTAACAAACATTACATTTTAGTATTTACTTATCTTAATCAATACATGCGCAACTTAAATACTACTGTAGTTTTTACCCAACATTTTCAAGTTCACACATCAACTAACTTTTTTATGTAGAAAGTCTTTAGTTTTTTTAAGAAAATTTACTACCCCCAAAAAATCATTTTTTTCAGTGTGCTACTGTTAATAAAGTGACAAAGTTTAGTCCAAAGAAAACTTAAGAAACGTAACGCTACTACGCAATCATTGCAGCTACACTCCCATCACAATGCAGGCTGCTGCAGGTCGGAATAGTGGTCGCGCCAAAAGGTGGTGCGGCGCCAAAGAGTATAGACACCAAGAGGCGAAACTCTGGTGCTTTTTGGGAAACAGCGTGGCCGCCATTTTGGGGTGAAAAGGCTTTTTAACTGACATGGCTTCTATCGAGCTAAGGTTTTTGTCATCATGTATTAGCATCATTCAGATTGTATTTCAGCTTCAATGTTTTTTTAACAAAGCAGCTCATAGTGGCATCGCGACAGAAAAAAAGACGAGTTGCTGTCACCCCAAAATGGCGGAAATCGCAGTGCGCTGATGTTGCAATGGAACGTTCTATTGAGTTTCGGCTCTTGGTATCTATAGTCTTTGGCGGCTCTGAGCTGCTCCCGGATGGCGTGTGACATCCATAGTTGCCAAGTCCGCTTATAATACGGGACCTTGGGCTTCTTTTTCTGTCAAGTCGCGTTAAAAAATCACTTGTTGCGGGTTTTTGGGCTTATTTTAAAAAATATGGTTGCTTGTTCTGAACCTGACAAGCAACTTTGTTTCTTTACATCTATGGTCGCTGTTTTGTTCAATCCATTAACACTGTCTGCTCGAAGGTAGGCTTTTTGTACTACATGCGGCAGAGCCTAACATCACAGCACCGCGAGAGCTATTTGAAAGCATACAGAGACGTCTACTGTCGAATCACTCTCGCGGTACTATGATGTCACGCGCCGATTGGTCTGCGCGGCGCCGCAGGAGGTCACACAACATGTCTAAGCACGTAACACAACGTACAGAAGCCAAGAATGTTACAGTGGTTTCTTCACGTAATCATCGGCGCGCTTTGGGTAATCAGAGGTAAATATACTAAACAGATGAAATATTCACTTAAAGATAAAAAGCATTTTATAACCGGGCTACATCATTAAAAATGTTAAAAGTGTAGATCTGCGCGTTTGGCTACACAGCGTTATTCAAGCCTAAGCACGTGTGAATAGCTTAATTTGTCCTCAAACACACCGCCTCCTTTCCTGTACCAACTAAACTAAATGTATTACATCTGTCACGATTAGAATGAAATGTGAAAATGAACGAAACGTTCAGATCTGATTACGGTGCAGCAAAGGGGTAGGGAGGGATGACCCTATTTATTAGGCTATAAGGTAAACATCAAACATTTTTATTGTATTAAATAAATGTATTGATCATTGCAGAATATAATTTAAAAAAGTATACATCAAATGCATATAGTTCAGTTTTACTTTATTATAAATGTGTGGCTGTGTTATGTTACTTAACAGCTATATTAAGTGGTCATTATATCTTCTCCTTTCCATCTCTCCAGGCCTATACTGCTCACATCAGAGATTTGCAATTAATTTTTGTAAAATAATTTATGTTTGTTTTTTTCAAACAGGGTAGTGTCAATTTAAAATGACCCAGGCTCGTTCATTAATAATAAATAATTGATAATAAATTACATTGATGATCATGAATAATGTTGGGCTTGTTTTGGGCTTGTTTTTGGAGCTGCGGTTGCTTATTTGTCTTGCAAAAGTTGGCAACACTGGTGACATCAAAGTACCGCGAGAGCGATTGTAATAGTTACGGAACAAGCTGCACTCAGATTCCCCTGTCACGGTATTTTGATGTAATTTCGGTGATCGGATTTGCGCAGCGCTGCATGACGTTTAAGTCATTACTAAAGAGTTACAAACAGGTGAGTTTGATCAGGGTTAAGGCTGCAGGAAGTTGACGTCGCAGCCACAGAGTTTAGAACCACCAGTAGCCTACATCTATCAATGCAGTAGCTCGTCACCATGTCGATCAAGATTTCACTGTAATACCTGTGAACTGGGAAAATCTCTATTTTAATTATTTAAACCCTTTCTATATAGAACTATGAACAATCATGCTTGATTGTTGTGATTTACCACAGGCCAGTGTTGGTTAGGTTAACAAAGTCGTTTTTTCAGATTTTCTATGCCATCTCAAGTGATTTACACAGATATTGATTCAGTCATTTAATTTTTATTAGAGTCACACTTTGTTCTAATCAAATATTGGTTCTTAAAAGGTTCTTGGGTAAATACTGTATAGAACCTGCGAAGTAATTTGTGAAATGGTTCAGGGATGGTTCTTTAACAGTGTTAAGAGTGACAAGTAGTTTGGTATTATTGTATTATTGGCTTGTAGATCCGCAGAACGGCTGCTCCCAAGAATTTGCGTGTATAATCTGATCTCCTGAACATTTGTGCCTCATGACAATTGTTGCAGACATCGTCGGAATAAGTGGATTGCACTTGTTGTGGAACTGTTGAACTACATTTTACTAGTTATGAAAAGTAGTTTCAACTCAATTATGCTCCTTCCTCAAAGGAATGACATCAATGAAGAATTCCAGTCTGGATTTAGAGCATGTCACAGTACAGAGACTGCTTTGATCAGAGTTACAAATGATCTGCTATTGGCGTCTGACCGAGGTTGTATCTCGTTATTGGTGCTGCTAGACCTTAGTGCTGCATTCGATACCATTGACCACAGCACACTCCTACATAGACTCGAAAATTATGTCGGCATTAAGGGAATAGCTTTGAAATGGTTTAAATCTTATTTATCCGACCGTTTTCAATTTGTAGCAATAAACAATGAGGTGTCACGCAAATCGCAAGTCCAGTACGGTGTACCACAGGGCTCAGTCTTAGGGCCTCTGCTCTTCGCATTATACATGCTACCTCTAGGAGATATAATAAAGCGACACGGAGTTAGCTTTCACTGTTATGCTGATGATACTCAACTTTATATTTCCTCGAAGCCTCATGAAACACAGCAGTTCCATCGAATAATGGAATGCATAGTCGATATAAAAAACTGGATGAGTAACAACTTTTTATTACTGAACTCGGACAAAACGGAAGTGTTACTTATTGGACCGAAAACTGCTATAAGTAACAACCAAGAATACTGTTTAACTATTGACGGATGTTCCATAAAACCCTCGTCGTCAGCAAAGAATCTTGGCGTTCTATTCGATAGTAATCTGTCATTTGAGAGCCACGTCGCCAACACCTGTAAAATTGCGTTTTTCCATTTTAAGAATATATCTAAACTACGTCATATGCTGTCAATCTCAGATGCAGAGAAGTTAATTCATGCATTCATGACATCAAGACTAGATTACTGTAATGCACTGTTAGGTGGTTGCCCTGCAGGCTTATTACAAAAACTCCAATTGGTCCAAAACGCGGCAGCTCGAGTTCTTACACGTACAAAAAAGTATGAACATATTAGCCCGGTTCTGTCAACCTTGCACTGGTTACCTATAAAGCATCGCGTTAACTTTAAAATCTTGCTTATTACCTATAAAGCCTTACATGGTTTAGCTCCTCAGTACTTGAATGAACTCCTTTTGTATTACAGTCCTTCACGTGCATTACGCTCTCAGGCGTCCTGTCAGTTGGTAATACCTAGAATTTCAAAATCAAGTGCAGGTGGTAGATCCTTTTCCTATCTAGCGCCTAAACTTTGGAATAGTCTTCCCTGCACTGTCCGGGAGGCAGACACACTCTGTCAGTTTAAATCTAGACTAAAGACGCATCTTTTTAATCTTGCATACACTACTCTTCCATAATATAAATCTTCAGAGGGTTTAGGCTGCATTAGTTAGATCAACCGGAACCAAAAACACAACTGATGTACTTGTTGCATCAAAGAGTACAGAACAGTACTCTACTCTCAGCCAGTCTTGTCTCATTGTTCCAAGGTTACCACAGCGAGCAGGATGCAGTTCATGGCCTGACCTGATGGTAGAGCGGAGAATGGGAAGTGGGGACCTGACAAGAGCTGAGATGATAGAGCTGGATAAAGAAGGACGCGGTCCTTGACACGTCTTCACCACAAAATTTCAAATGCTATTAGATTATTAATGATAATCTTAAACTATAATTTATTTTATTATTAAGTTTATTTATTTTATTTAGCCTTGTTGTGCAAGTTCTCTGGAGCTTGTGCAGAGGCAGCAGCTTTTGCCAGAGGGGAACTGGAATCCCCTGGTTGGGCCTGGGTTCTCCTGAGGTTTTTTTTCTCGATTAGAGTTTTGGGTTCCTCGCCACCGTTTGCATACTGTTTTTGCACTATCTGCCTGACCGGGGGGGCTGCTTTAGAATTTTAAAGTTTTACTTAATTAATATTGCATATAGGAATTTATTATCTGTTATATTTGACCTGTGCTTCTCTCTCCTTTATCCTAAATGTGTGCTCTCACTGAGCGTGTGTGTGTGTGCGTACTTGTCTGTGTACGTACGTGTGTGTGTGTTGTGTGTGTGCGTGCGCATCCGTGTGTGTGTGTGTCTCTGTGTCTGTGTGTGTTGGTGCGTGTGCGTGTTGTGTGTGTGGAGTGTTTTGTGTGTGGGTGTGTCTGTCTTCTGTGTTTTCAACCTTTTCTTGTTTTTGCAGGTACAACTTTGATTGTTTTGCTTGTAGTCAATGTGTCTCATGTGCAGCTGCTTTGTAACAATGAAAATTGTAAAAGCGCTGTATAAATAAAGTTGAGTTGAGAATTATCTTGATGTTTCTTCAACAGTATGTTGTACAACATGTATTTAGGTTTATTTATTGATATTTCAGAGTTTCGTATGTGACCTTGTCCTGGGAGTGAACTTGGAAGAGATGGGTATTTCTCGCAGTGCAAACCAAGTATCAGTTCAGCTCAGAAGTCTGACAACTGTGTCATACTTGATGTTTTAAAGGTGATATATTCATGTTACTTTTAAAGTTGATATCCTTTCCACATTAAAACGACAGCAATTTACAGTTAAAATAATTTTGGAAATTAAGTTTTGTGTATTCTTATTGTACTTATATGTACATGTCTCTGTTTCAGGTGAATCATAAGCCAAGCTCTAAACCACTGCAGGTCTGATTTTGACGGTTGAGGCAAATTCAGTGACACATTCAAAGGTAAGTAATAAAAATTTACGAATGAATCTTTAGCCAAACATTATCTTTATTACCAAAAACATGTTTATACTGCAGGAGTCAGCTCAACCAAACTTCTGCCATGACATAATTTTGACATGTGAGAGTGACCTCTACATTAACATCAGCTTGTATTGTCTCCATGTCTCATCTTCAGGCTCCTGAAAACACCTGATACTGACAGACACAGCTCTGGTTCGGCCTGATGCTCAAGGTTGATGACCACAGCCATAGATGGAAAGTGGTGGGAATCTGCGATGATCATGGCCTGCAATTTGAGCCTCATGCCAGATGCTACTTTTGATTTGCCAGAAACTCAAAATCATTAGCGCACATAAAAATAATGGATGTAGTTATCTGCAAACAATATAAAATGACTTCTTGGCTGCACTGCTTGCTGTATAATCTTGCTGATCAGTTAAATTTAAATAGTAATCATGTATTTTTATAATTTTCCTGGTTATATATATATACTTTTATTTCTATACATTTTTGTTGTCACACTTCTACTGCTTTTGTATGGAAGGCAAATCCTGCCAAATTTAAATAAATAAATTAAACGATGAAATGAAAATGAAAACCAGTTTAGCAATTTCATTATAAACAACTGCGCGCACAATATGTGCCAAAATGAAAAATAAAATGAAATTATTTCATTTTCATTTTTACACTGACAATGCGTTGTCCCTGTCAAATTGAGAAAGAAAATGCAATTTGTGACTTGACATTTAATTTTCACTAAAATCTCGAGGCAAGACTGCCAATATAAAAATGAAAAGGCAAATGTGAAAAAGAAATTGCAAAAACATTTTTTACAAAGGTTTTTATTAATGTTCACGCAGTTATACTGACACAATTCAAATTAAAATGTAAAGTTTGCGCGGTGCGCAGACCAATTCACTTAGGGTATCATCATGAGAGCGGCTCATATGTGTTTAAATCAGCCCCGCGTACTTCATTCATTATGATTATGAGCCAATCGTTATAGGAAGCCTGCACTATGTTATGAATGCATGTTATAAATGATGCGCCTGTTTAAATTCCTCCTTGAAGTTCAGCTGTCATAGCAAAAAACATCTAATACGCACAGCAGCACTATTAGGTCATTCGAATGATTTTTTTCTCCCACGGCGCCGTGACACAGGCCTGCACTTAATAGTGTTGTGCGTATTATGTTTTTTGACAGCTGAACTTCAAGGAGGAATTTAAACAGGCGCATCATTTATAACATGCATTAATAACATAGTGCAGCGCTTCGTATAACGATTGGCTCATAATCATAATGAATGAAGTACGCGGGGCTGATTTAAACACATATGAGCCGCTCTCCTACACAGTAAAAAGAAAAAGTGCCTCAAATATCCAGTTGTGTACTCAAAGAACCTTAAACTGTATTTTAAGTGCTCCAAAGCTCTTTTTCTCAATAAAAGGGTTATGGTGGAACCACCTATAGTCTTTGTGGTTCTTCCAGGAACCTAGAAGATTCTTGAATAACCCCATATTCAGTTGTGAAGTTCTAGAGTCACCTTTTCACTACACTGGGACCTATTGAAGGAACTCAAATTCTAAAAAAATGGTTCTTGTAAGATCTGTAAACTTGTAAGTGGTTCCTGGAGAATCTCTCTCGTACAAGACAGTATCTAGAGGAACCCCACAAAATTCTGCATGAAATAGGGATTTTAGTGTCTGATCATGTTGATGTTTTGTGAGAATAAGAATAGTCCAAAGTTTGGTTTTTGGCCCCTGCTTAGTGAACACAATTTAAAATCATGCACATGATTAGAAATTTATATAAATGTATATAGTTATATATTTAAGTTATTTATATATTTTGACTTTACTTACATCCAATGGGACAGTCGAGAGGTTGTTGCGATCCGTTATTTTGAATTCCCGCCTGTCGCGCGAGCGGAACAACACCGGTGAACACTCGTGCCACTGATGTTTGATCGCAGACGGATCGGCGACATCAAAGCACAGTGAGAGCTATTTGTGAACTGACTGCTCTGTATGCTTTAGAGATGTTATTCTAAGTCCGCATGCTTTTTGTCATAAGGTGATCGGTCTGCGCAGAGCTGGAAAAAGTTCAACACACATACTAATGAAAGCGCACATGGCACATGCCTTGACTCTGAGACATTGGGCCAACAGCGCCACAGTACTGTGGAGGGCGAGACTGCACAATAAACTGCAGTTTGTTTGAATGGAAAGCACAACAACGTTTACATTTTCAAAAGATTTCAGTGACTTAGGATCTACTTATAGAATAAAAATGTTTATTTATAATATATTAATATAATTAATGATATAATACAAATAAGAAATATAAAATAATCAAAAAGCTTGCTGAAATTTTTCTAAATAACATTTAGCCT
>NC_079890.1:19709007-19915606 GCF_024868665.1 Triplophysa rosa | reverse complement strand
CTTTTATATTTATTAATATTGATATTATATTAATTGGAGACAAAACTATCATTCAATAACTATTCATTCTCATAAGTATCCTAAATCACTGAAATCTTTTGAAAATGTAAGTTGTTGTGTTTTCCATTCAAACAAACTGCAGTGTCTGGTGTTTATTGTGCAGTCTCGCCCTCCACAGTACTGTGGCGCTGTTGGCCCAATGTCCAGCGTCAATGCATGTGGCGCTTTCTTAGTATATGTGTGTTTAACTTTTTCCAGCTCTGCGCAGACCGATCACCTTATGACAAAACGCATACGGCATTAGAATACATTTCTAAAGCATACAGGGCAGTCAGTTCACAAATAGCTCTCACTGTGCTTTGATGTCTCGCCGTCCGTCTGCGATCAAACATCTGATGGCACACGAGGTGTACGAGTTTCACCGGTGTCCTCTCGCGCCACAGGCGGGAATTCAAAATAACGGATGCAACAACCTCTCGACTGTCCCATTGGAGTAAGTAAAGTAAAATATATAAATAACTAAATATATAACTATATACATTTATACAAATGTGTACTCTGACACGTCTAATTGTATGGCCGTTTTTGGCTGTTTAAACCGTTTACTTATTTTATACAGTGTAGACAGCGCTTGTTTTAGCCGAGATGCTAACGAATATAAGTTAATGATGAAGCTTGTGGGGCTAACGTTAAATTGGTGTTAAATGACAAACAATGACTTTTAGCCACTTTTAGCTATTATGTTCACTTTTAGTGAATGTATAGCTCTTTTTTTTCTTGTTGTTTGTGTTGAATGGTTTCCCCACCCATGTTACATAAATTGCCTGTAATTAAATATTTTTATCATATTCAGTTCTGTTTTTATCCTTTTTCCTCAGAATTTTCAGTATTTTCCAGTTGAGTAGACAAAAAAAGTAAGTATTATATTTATTATGATATTTTTATTGTTATGTTATTTGTTATATTTGCACATGTAAAAACACTCACTGACTAGGGTTGTCACGGTACCATAAACATGTCTTACGATACTATACCAGCTGAAGTATCTCGATACCAAGTAGTATCACGATGCTGTGCCATATAATTCAAATCTATACACAAAAACACAGATTTAGATTGAACATTTTGTATTTACTATAGTAAACTGTATTATACTTTGCACTAGAATATGTTGTTGTATTAACTGTAGTAATTTGATAAATTGTAGCAAATACATTTACATTTAGTCATTTGTAAATACTGTAGTATACTTAAATATTTACTATGATAAGACTCAAAAACACTAGTATCTATGAGTTTTAGTAGTTTACTGTAGTAAATACTAAAGTACACTAGATCATTTTTCACGTAGGAACTAATTCAAATGTTGGACAAATTTAATTGATACAGCAGTCTTTATAAAGGGAAATATTAGGCTTACTTTAAATGCAGAACTAAAACGGCCAGTAGGTGGCGTCAATTTTCCACTGAGTTAGTGAATCATTTAACCAACTCGTTCAAATCGCCAATTTGAATCATCAACTCGCCCGAGACATTTAAAACACACATTCATTTAGGAGATAAACACCGCAAAAAGGCAGATGTAAGTGTTCAAATAAATATTAATGCGCATATGCAACATTAACTACGGTACTACGATACTACCGGTATTTTGAAGCTTTAGCATCGCGATGCTACCGTAGCACCGGAACACCGTGCAACCCTATCACTGACAATGAAAAAATCGGAATAAAGTGGATTGTTGATATAAATAGCCTACTGTACTCCTTAACCATAGACCAAAGCAGTGACTAACAGGCATTGTAATATTTTGTTTATTGTTACATTTGTAAACCAATTTGTGATGTGCTAAATGATTAAATGTAATGTTTTGAGACGTTATCTTAATCCCTCTTTTTTGTATCCATGTCTTATTCCCAGGGACACCCAAGGCCAACAGACCCAGCTCCAGCCCGCCCTGATGCTCATCCTTGCACTGCCTGGGACACCTAAGGCCAACAGCCACAGCTCCTGTTCTCTTTTTGCCATAAATACATATCTACTTTAGCAATACAAAATTGTGAAATGCACTATAGAAATTATTTTGACTTAGGATCCTCACACCACCTGGTAATAGCAGGAAACCCATTTGGAGAGAACAGCATTGTTTTTTTCTTGCTCGCAAGGATTTCTTTTTGGCAAATTACAACTTTACCATGGGTGTAGGCCTTGCTATGAGAGACTACTTTTTTGCTGGACTTTTTTACAATTGTACATTTGTACAAAGTACCTGAAATATTTCTGTATTTATATTTAAAGTTAAGGCAAATTATTTGGTTAGTTTTGTTAAGATGTTGTTTTCATTTATAACAATATCACCAACACAGTATTAATTATACATTTGATTTCATGAATTTAGAATTGTAATGTACAATATTTACTATTTTGTGAATATTTATTCAATGTAAATTGTTGTTGTTTATCAATAAACTGTTTGCTTTGTATTTGCTTTTAGTAGTATTTCTGCATATTAAAATATTGTGAATAGCAAGTATAAACTGTGAAATGGTGCCTTGAAGCACCCAAGATGGTTCCAGACCATTTTAATAAAAGGGATCCCCAAGAGCCTTGAGGGTTCCTCAGAGAACCGCCCTTCGTGAAGCGGTGCCTTGAGTTTCCCCTGAGGGTTCCGCCGGTGTGGCAATGTGAAGAACCCCAAATGGTTCCTCAAAGAACCTTTCATTTTTACAGTGTGGAACCATCTTGGGTGCTTCAAGGCACCATTTCAGTTTATATTTGCTATTCACAATATTTTAATAAGCAGAAATACTAAATCAAATACAACAGTTTATTGATAAACAACAACAATTTACATTAAATAAATATTTACAGAATGGTCAATATTGAACATTACCATTCTAAATTCATGAAATCACATGTATAATTAATATTGTGTTGGTGATATTGTTATAAATGAAAAGTCTTTATCTTAACAAAACTAACCAAATAATTTGCCTTAATTTTAAATATACTGTACATACAGAAATATTTCAGGTACTTTGTACAAATGTACAATTGTAAAAAAGTCCAGCAAAAAGTAGTCTCTCATAGCAAGGCCTACACCCATGGTAAAGCTGTAATTTGCCAAAAAGCAAATCCTTGAGCTAGAGAAAACAATGCTATTCTCTCCAAATGGGTTTCCTGCTATTAGCAGGTGGTGTGAGGATCCATGTAGTCAAAGTCAAAATTATTTCTATAGTACATTTCACAATTTTGCATTGCTAAAGTAGATATGTATGTATGGCAAAAAGAGAACAGGAGCTGCGCCTGTTGGCCTAACTGCGTTCAGACCGCCGCCGTCGAGAGCGTCAAAGTGGCCGGAAGTCATTCATTTTCAATGTGAGCCAGCGGCGAGGATAAATAAAGTTCTTTCCACCGATCAATTTCTTGTGGTCAGTCTGCACAAGATCAACAAGCTTATTTGCTTGCGGCCCCTTTAAATACAATATAAGATTTCGAACTATGTCAGCGCGCCCAAGACTCTTTCTACAGTGTTGTTGGCAGGGCGGCCAGAGCGATTTTTGACGCTCTCGACGGCGGCGGTCTGAACGCACAGTTAGGTGTCCCAGGCAGTGCAAGGATGAGCATCAGGGTGGGCTGGGTCTGTTGGCCTTGGGTTTCCCTGGGAATAAGACATGGAGACCAAAAAGAGGGATTTATATAACGTCTCATAAAACATTACATTTAATCATTTAGCACATCACAAATTGCTTTACAAATGTAACAATAAACAAAATATTACAATGCCTGGAAGTCACTGTTTTGGTATGGTTAAGGAGTACAATAGGCTATTTATAGCAACAACTGTAATAATCCACTTTATTCAGATTTTCCATTGTCAATGAGTATTTTTACATGTGCAAATATAACAAATAACATAATAATGAAAAATCACAATAAATATAATACTTACATTTTTTTGCTGCTCAACTGGAAAATACTGAAAATTCTGAGTTAAAAGGATAAAAACAGAACTGAATGATCAAAATATTTAATTACAGACAATTTATGTAACATGGGTGGGAAAACCATTCAACACAAACATTAATAAGTTAAAAAAGAGCTATACATTCACTAAAAGTGAACATAATAGCTAAAAGTGGCTAAAAGTCATTGTTGGTCATTTAACACTAACGTTACCCATTTAACGTTAGCCCCACAAGCTTCATCTTAACTTATATTCGAATTAAAAGCTTGCTGAAATTTTTCAAAATAACATTTAGCCTTTTCTAATCATGTGCATGATTTTAAAATGTGTGTTCACATAGCAGGGACCACAAACCAAACTTTGGCCTATTCTTATAAAGCATCAAAATGATCAGTCTAAAAATCCCCATTTCATGCAGAATTTTGGGGGGTTCCTCTAGATACTGTCTTGTATAAGAGAGATTCTCCAGGAACCACTTACAAGTTTACAGATCTTACAAGAACCATTTTTTTAGAATGTGAGTTCCTTCAATAACCCGCAAAGCACTTTGAGGTCCCAGTGTAGTGAAAAGGTGACTCCAGAACTTCATAACTGAATGTGGGGTTATTCAAGAATCTCCTAGGTTCCTGGAAGAACCACAAAGAATATAGATGGTTCCACCAATAACCCTATTATGAGAAAAGGAGCTTTGAAGCACTTAAAATAAGGTTTAAGGTTCTTTGAGTACACAACAGGATATTTGAGGCACCTTTTATTTTTACAGTGCAGACCATTTTAATAAAAGGGATCCCCAAGAAGCCTTGAGGGTTCCTCAGAGAACCGCCCTTCTTTAAGCGGTGCCTTGAGTTTCCCCTGAGGGTTCCGCCGGCGTGGCAATGTGAAGAACCCCAAATGGTTCCTCAAAGTACCTTTAATTTTTACAGTGTATGATGATACCGTAAGCGAATTGGTCTGCGCACCGCGCGCGTGAAGTTAAACACACCTTATCAACCTCAAACCGAACATTACGATAGATTCTATTGTGCTGAGAAAGATCGCTTTGTTTATGTTTTCTTAAAAGCAGTCACAATGTAATGATGATAGCGTGCTCGGGTGTGGATGGTAATGTACAGTAAGCGCAGGTCAGCGGCGGAGCATGTTTCAGGGCACTCTACAGATGCGGGCTCTCCAATGCTTTAGTTTGTTCGTCTGTTCAGACTTCTGTTAACTTATCAGAGATGCAGAACACCACACTACAACTTTTCGGTATTGCACCAGGCACAGTCATCGTGATCATTACAAAGAGCTAAGACCAAGCGCCTGACAAAAGGCTTGTTCGACTTGATGTGGCGCCTCAAGATCCGACAATTTTTTAATCGATCTCGCGGTAATTTGATGTCATCCGCCTGTCGGGTCTTGCGGCGCCGTATCAAGTTGAACAAGCCTAATGTCTACTCTACACACGTTCGTTCGAACAAACGGATATTAGTGATGGGTCGTTCATGAACGATTCGTTCTTTTTGAACGAATCTTTAAAATGACTCGGGAGTAACGAGTGTCTCAGCGAGTGATTCGTTCATTTTGTGTTGACCACGCATGTGCAACATTGTACCAGAAGCAGTAATGAAGTTCGTTTCTCGAGTCATCGGGTCCGAGTCCTTTTGTTCTTTTGTCAAATGGTAGCTCCGCAGGCAAACCTGCAGCTTTACCGGAGTCTTCGAGTCCGAGTCTTTAACGTTACGTGACCACTTCTCGGGTCATCAGTCAAATGCATGATGTACGTGTTATATGTTGTATTATAGGCAGTGTTGGGTAATTTACTCTGAAAAAGTAATTAATTACTAGTTACTAATTACACATTCGATAATGTAATTGATTACTGTACAAGTTACTCTCTTCAAAAAGTATTTAATTACTTATTACTAATTACTTTCTATATCCTACATCAACCTTGATGAGTTAAATGATTCAAGGATAGACATGAAATGGCTCTTTTAATTCTTTCAAATAAATAATATAAAACTACATAAAGTATTATTATTAATTACAAATGTGAGAATTATACATTAAAGCACGGATTTTAAAGTTAGACTTTGAATTTTGATGTAAATTCCTCTTCTGCACACACATATATTACACAAGTATTCAGTTTAATTACATCAGAAGTAACTGTAATTACAGTAATCCCTTACTTTACGTTTTCAATGGAAAAGTAATTAAATTACAGTAACTAATTACTTAGTAACTAGTTACACCCTACACTGATTATAGGAAGAAATATTATAAAATGATCAAAAGATATGTGCAATAAACATCTTCTCTAAAAGGAACCGTTCTGTTCTTTTTTTCTGTCAGTATATTCATAAATGTTTCTTGTGGATTTCTGCATGTGTTTTTAATTTATCTTAATAACTAACTATTTTGCATAAGAACTGTGCTGGCAAAATATAAACATAAGCAACACTAGTAAAGTCAGTGTTTATGTCTAATGCACATATTACACAAGTGATCTCTTATTAAATAATTACACATTTAAATGATTTAAATAGCCTATTATTATATACTTTGCAAACTGCATGAGACTTTTTAGTAAAAAACAACAACAACCTGTAAACCTTATTGCATGAGTGACCCAAAATTGTTAATGAATTATAAATACATAATTTTACAGAAATGCATCAAAAGCAAGAGTTAAAAACTGCATGAATATTTGTAAGGGAAGTCAGGAAATAAGTTTTTTTTGTATGTAATACATTAAACAAGCATCTGTCATATCACGTGACAAAAGAACGAACGACTCTGACCCGTGGACTCGGTAGGTGAACTAATCATTTATGTTTTCTGTAAATGCAGCCTATATAGGCAAAATAAGTCTCTAGAGTTGAGCTATAATCCTTTTTGTTTCTTGTACAGATTTCAGAGCTTATATGGCTGTCAGGAAATAAATAACTGTTTCTCATAACTTGTCCCTAACTACAATATAAGTTATTTCTTATTATATATCTGATCAAAACTAGCATAAATAAACGTTATGGGGTAATTTGGCTATTAACATGCAACATTAATTTAACTCTGCTCAGATGAACGAAATGACTCGAAAAAAGATTCGTTCATTTTGCTTAACGAGATTCAAACATCCGAATCGCAAAAATGACTCGAACTTCCCATCACTAACGGATATGACGTTTTTGTGGGCGTTCCCAGTAATGCAGACGCTCATCCACACCCACTGATTAACATGCAATTTGCATGACTTGGAAAATGAAAAAGAGAAAGAAAACGAAAACGAAATAAAAGAGAAAATAAAATGAAAATCAAACTTTACATTTTAATTTGAATTGTGTCAGTATAATTGCGTGAACATTAATAAAAACCTTTGTAAAAAAATTTTTTGCAATTTCTTTTCCACATTTGCTATTTCATTTTCATATTGGCAGTCTTGCCTCGAGATTTTAGTAAAAATTAAATGTCAAATCACAAATTGCATTTTCTTTTTCAATTTTACAGGGACAACGCATTGTCAGTGTAAAAATGAAAATGAAAATAAAATCATTTCATTTTATTTTTCATTTTGGCACATATTGTGCACGCAGTTGTGTATAATGAAATTGCTAATCTGGTTTTCATTTTCATCGTTTAATTTATTTATTTAAATTTGGCAGGATTTGCCTCCCATACTTTTTTGCTAAAATGGACTAAAACGTATTTCTTTATTTTTTCCTTTGTCTCTGTTTAGGGCTAATATGTTTTTTTTCTGTAAAGCTGCTTTGCAACGATGCAAAATTGTGAAAGGTATTAATATGTACAAATATAATGAATGTTCCATGACATTTAATGATGTGACTAGAAGGAAATAAAAGTATTACTTGATTTACATGTCTTACTTATTGTTTTTATACGGTAAAACGGAAATAGAAAATGATCAAATCCATAAAAAACTAAATGAATGAATTAATAAAAATACCTAAATTAAAACCCCTCCTGTTTTCTGATAAAGAAAGGGTTCTTTATAGCACGACTGAGATTCTATAAAGCACATTTCAAGGCAGGGTTCTTTATGGAACCTTATAAAAAGGGTTCTGCTATTGTTACAAGCCGAAGAACCCTTTTTTGGTACTATTTAGAACCATTTTTCTTAAGACTGTACTTTAATGCTCTGTGACCCCTAATACGTTATTTCCAGTGCATGAACACAGTGAAATACTGTAGATTTCACATAGTACTTGTTTGTTGTGACTTTCTACAGAACAGTACTGGTTACTGTGACTTTGTACAGCACATTCCTCTTTAATGTGATTTTCACAATATTTTGACCAGTATTGTAATTTCTCATTGAATATACAGTAATTCACTGTGACCCCTAATACAGTTATTTCCAGTGCATGAACACAGTGAAATACTGTAGATTTCACATAGTACTTGTTTGTTGTGACTTTCTACAGAACAGTACTGGTTACTGTGACTTTGTACAGCACATTCCTCTTTAATGTGATTTTCACAATATTTTGACCAGTATTGTAATTTCTCATTGAATATACAGTAATTCACTGTGACCCCTACAGTGATTTCCAGTGCATGAACACAGTGAATTACTGTAGATTTCACATGTATTTTTTACAGTGTACATTGCTTTCTGTAATGTTTCTCTTATTTCTTAAGCAATCCATTCAGTTTAAGTGTTTGAAGAACAGAATGTTTTGTGCAGGTGGATGATCCCACTGTACTGTAGTCCGTTAACAGCTCTCTATCGCCCCCCATGGAAAATCATTACATTGACCTGATATCTAAAGATACATAACTTTAGATCAATGATCCTTATATGTAAATACACATGTACTGTATGTCAATACATCTTTTCCTGTTTTTTTAAGTCTCACCATTTACACTTTCTCTTTACACATTCCTAACAGACATGTTGTATGTAGAATATTCCTTTCAAATTACCTGAAAAAGATTAAACCCATAGTGGTGTCTCATACCTAGATAAGCATGATTATGATCTGATGTGGTGACCATATAAAAATATTGTGGGACGTGATCATACAATGAAAGTATGGATACGTGTTGTGTGACCTTGTGAGGTCTTTCACCCCAAGGTCAGGGAACATAGTGTTCTGCACAGCAATGCACAAGGAGGTACAAGAGGTACTTGACAGTTTATAATCTGTATTAATGTGATATATAGTTTAGTGTTTGCCTTGCCTTCTAAAGTGGATACAGGGCTGTGTAATGTCTTATCAAATGTGCACCTTACTGTCCTGTCTAAAAGACAAATTTAATTTGTCTGTAAATTCAATTTGAATTGTGCACGTCAAAAGACGTACAGCAGAAGAGAGAGAGAGAGACAGAAACAAATATGATTGAAAAACTTGTTATGTCAAGCAAAAATGTAAGAGATACAAAGATGAGGGAAGAATAAAAGTTTAAGGTACCATGGAGCCTACAGATTTACATCACATTTAAGCTTTAAAAAAGATGCGGGGGGGGCATTAAGGAATAAAGAAAAACTGAACTAGGGTAATGAGGAAATGATTTGTTATATAAGCTCATTTGTTTTGTATACAATAACACACCTGATGAGGGAATGAGGTCAATATCCACATGGTTATCTCTACCCCATCCGCCTCCCCTTTCTCACACAGTGTTCCTCATTCCTTCTCACCTGTTGATGCTTCACCTACTTTCAGTTTAAAGGTCAGATTCATTTAACTCCCAGGATTTATGACACTGCCGATGTTTGTTAAACGGAGCTCGTAATGTGCGTGTCTCTGTGTGTCTACATGGTTTGGCTATACTTATATCATGTGGAAACCTGACTTGAAGGGACATTTAAAGTCTTCCACACTAGTAAAAAGGCTCATAAATTGGCACAACAATGTTTTACTTCTAATCTAACGTCAACATGTGTGTGAGGTTTAGATTTAGATTAGTTCATGAGATGTCCAGTACAACAGTACATTTTTATGAATATGCATGTATATGTACATACACGTGTGTTTCAAGTAGTTTTAGAGGAAGAGCCAATTAAACCTGTTGGGCTTAAAACAAAAAGATGCACATCATCAAAGTGACACTGTGTATTAATCACAGGAGAAAATCACATGTCACACAACCCAGAGCGCTCCTCCTTGAATACATAGTTCACACGTGCACATCAAGCTGCAAACACACAGGCGTATGTTCTGTAAACTTACCCATCAAGAAAAGTCAAAGCGTGACACCTGCCATTTAACATACATTTATGCATTTTATCCTTTTATCCAAAGCGACTTACATTGCATTGTACTATACATTTGTTTTTTTTAAGTATTTGCAATCACTGGGATCGAACTCATGACCTTGGTGTTGCTAGCGCCATGGTCTAACCACTCAACCACAGGAAAGCTTGTACTATGCAAACAGCAAATAATGCTGGAAGCAAGTAAAAAGAGAAAGACATGAAGAGCACATGGCTTTTTGGAAAGGGGACAAATACATGTAATGCAGGGGAGATGGGGGGTACTTGACATGCAGCAAAGCTTTGGCCATTGGGCTTTGATTACATCTGCTTGAGCTTAGTCCCTCCCCTCTCCTGCAGAGTACACTATATATTCACACACAGAGTCAGACAGATCTGTTCACCAGCTCCTACACTCCTACTCCGAGTTGGAACATTTGAGGTGTGCGTATGCGTGCGCGTGTGCATGTCAGCCTGCCTGAGCTTGAGATTGCAGGGAATTGAGTAGGCACATGGTTGCTCATTTGTAAGTGTGATCCCACTTGAGAAAGAGACAGTGACAAAGAGAGAGAAGGAAAAACAAGAGGGAAAGGTGCCAATACCAGTTCAGCAGAGAAAACGGGCAGGGAGAGCGTATAAAGCATTTCCACCTCCAGTAGAATGGAAGACTATGCGGTGTCTTTCTGGATTTACATTGGCGTGATGTCCATCTTTGTTTGTGGAGCGGTGAAGAAGTTTCTGGCATCCCACATCGGTGCCATGCCCTCGGTGGTGGCATGGCTGGGTGCCACTCTGTTGGTGGAGAGACTGTGTGCCCTGTGCATGCCCGCTGTGCTTGCAAGATTGGTCCTCTGTGTCTCCTGCTGGCTGTACTTCACATGGGCCACCCCCAAGCCATCACTGCCAGTTGAGGGCAAGGTGGTCTTCATCACAGGTAAGGGTAAAAAACTATTGAGATGAAACAGGACAAACACAATTCCTTCACTTTAATAACTGAGCTGATTTTATTGCTTATTGTTAGCTTTGTTTTGTTATCTTGTATTGTGACTCATGGATCATTACAGCTCGAGTATTGACCTAAAAGGCACGTGAATTGATATGCAGTGATTGTACAGAAGAGCCGAGAAATCTAGGTCAAGCGGTTGGATCCTGTTATCCGAAATCCGATGATTGTTGCATTTAATGATTCATTAACTTTCAAAGGTGAAATGAGAACTTGTTTTCCCTGTATTGGGATTGTGTAAGCAAATTTGTAGACACATAAATACTCCTTGCCAGTACATGTTACATTCCCAGGGATTAAATGTCCTTTGTGTTCTGAATCCCGTAATAATGTCTTTCCTAATAAATCCTATTCCTACTCATAAAAACATCTTTTGTCATATGTTTGAGTACAAGCAAACTTTATCCTGGACATGCTGTATTTTTCATTCAAACAACATCCTATTACTCTAAATGGCTTGAAGCCAATCAATATGTAATGCTTACCATAATGGTTACTTAATAACTGGATTGACCTTTGTGTATACTATTCAGACAAACATGTGGTGCAAACACAATGTTGTTGGTCTTGCATTTGAATCATTTCTCCTTCGAATTTGATGTCTTCAAAACTAGAGAGTTCTTTCAGACGATTTGCCTGTTTCTTAGTTAATCTGATTTAAAGTAAAACTATCTCATGCAACACATACTCAGTATAAGCCAGAAATCAAATCAAAGTGCTGCTGTGTGCCGGGTGAACCTTTCTTTAACTTGTTTTTGAAAACTGGCCTTGTCCATTCGCACTGTTTCTTAAGTACTCTTCAGTTCTTCTTCAGCTGCGGTGAGCTTCTTGCTGTAATGTCAAGTGCTGTATTCACTGTACGTACTCTGCACATTTTGTCCAGTCAGCAGACTTCAAAACGGCTATGCCACATTAAAGTTTCAGCAGTTGACCCTTTCTCTTTTCATTTGCATGTCTCTCCCACTTTCTCTGTTCGTGTATCTGTGAAATTTTAAATAAGCTAATATTTAAAAGAATCTAACAACATTGTGGAAACACTAGTTTAGACCTTGGGGAATAATAAGCAATTACGTGTTTTCATTTATTTTTCATTTATTTTACTGTTAAGCCATTTTGGAACTCCTGCTTTAAATCTGGATCTTAAGCTCCTTATGGAGCCGTATTACTTATTTGAACACTCAACTTTCAGTGCTATAGTATGTGCTTAGATATTAATTATAAGGCTTTTGTATCTACAGGCCTGAGGCAAACAACAGAAGAGGGAGTTGAACTTACATGAAAAGTGCACTGTAGTAATTAAATGTACTTCTTGCTGAAATATAAGAGTAAGAGTTATTAAATTTGAATGTCTGATACAGGTATGTGTGTGTAAATATACCCTGTATTATAGATGTCAAATATAATATAATACACATTTATGCCACTCTCTCACACAAGCTGACATTATTTTAGACTGTTCCTTTTTCTTTGTGGACTCGGGGTGTGTTTTCTCAGATTTTAAACTGAGTGTCACTACAAATTAGGTTTTAACTGTTAAGTTAAATGTTTGTGCCGGTTAATTTTTTACCCAAGTATTACGTTTTTCCAACCTGAATTTTCATGCCAATTTCCCTTGAGTTGGTTTACATAATGCAAGAGAGTCAGGTGAATCAGTAATAGTTATGACTAGTTGATGGAAGTGAGATTCTCAGAAATAATTCAGTACCTAAATGCCCCGAAGTTGTCTGCTGTCTGTATTGACATGGTAACCAGCCCCATCAACCCCCATTTATTTATAAAGATGTGCACACACACACACAAACAATGAGAGAGAGAGAGAGAACAGATGTGATCTTCTGAGGTTGCCGCCGAGCTAGAGTTTTGTTTTCTTAATTTTATTTACTTTGTTTCTCAATAGTACACACTGTGAAGCCATACGTTTGTGTAAATATTTGTAATTGCCCTTTTCAATGCTTGGTTAAATCACTCCACCAGAAAACTCTTTTCGCCAGAAAAGAAAAAAAAACTTTAAACCTCTTACGGAGCCAGCAGAAAAGCACAGTTAGAGCTTGAATTGCTTTGAGGCGGGGGGTTAAGGTTACAGGATTGGATGACTACACAAACTAAAATCAGCCACACCAGTAATCTGGCAAAAGTCAAATAGGAAAAAAGCCAACAGACAAAGCCTTTACATGTCACTCAGCAGCTTTCGGAAAGTTCCTGCTTTGGGAATGTTTTAGGGAGTTCTGTAATGCTATTTATACTCTCTTGTGGCACTGGGGATGGGGAGTTAGGGGGTGCGATAGGGTTGTGTGATATGATCTGTATTTTGTAGTATATTTAACTCTAAAACCCATAAATACAATTGAAAGAGAGACAGAGAGAATTGTCCAAGAAAATAAAATGCAAAAAAATGTATAACAAACTTGGCCGTTTGTTTAGACGGGGGACTGGGACTGAAAACGTAAACTTTTGAAGACGGGTCTCAACGTGCAACATTTTGAAAACGCCATCTTTTTCGTTTCCATGTAAACTGCAAGACGGAACTTTCTGAAAACGATGACGTCGCGCGCAATGCGTATTACGCGCTCGGTCGCGCAAGTACAGCCAAAACAATATGGCGGCTTTCTGTACTGTGAGAACTTGCTGCTTGACTATTTATTAATGTTTCCCCAGCAAAATGTGGATTTGCTGCACCAATAAGACCAGCGGATACACACTATTTACATTCGCCAGACTACACACATATACGTCGACCAACGGTATTAAAAAGCACTTTTGCCGTATAACTGTTCATGTGTATGTGCCAAGGCACGTCATGTTTCTTTACACAACAACATCGCCATCGACTGGCCTGGCGTGCATACTACGGCGTTTCTATCCGTTTTCCTGGATCCATGTAAATGGAGACAGTTTTGATAACTCTGTCATGTGTACGTGACACAAACTTTTTCGTTTTACATCGTTTAAACGTGGCCTAAAAGTATCTGCTTCCAGGAAACTCACCTCTCATCTTTGCTCAAAAACTCATCTATTCGCATTTCTCTCTCCCTTCTTGTCTTTCTCTCTCTTAATTTCACCTCCCAATAAACCGTGTCGACTCAACTAAGCTGTGATTAACACCAGGTTCTAACACCATGAAGGTGTGAACTTCTAGAGTTACGTACACTCTCACACACATTCATCCCACACACGTTCTCGATTCTTCATCTGTCCTCACTATCATGGTGTTCTGCAAACACAAGGTAAATATCAGTGCCACCCAACTTGGCTCCTTACAAGTTCTCTTAATTACGTTTTTTCCCACAATCCCCACCTGAGTTTTATTAGACTCTGTTTGTGTAGTATAACCTCAAACTGTAGTTTAGATAATTAAAAGCATTGCTGAACTCCAGCATTTTTCATCAGTCGATCAGTCCGGATCTCTAAATGAGCTGCTAAGTACCATGTGATATTAGGCCATGAACACACTTGACGTCTTTTTTGACAAAAAAAAGTTGACAAGAGCGCTTTTTTTAGTAAAAAGAAAAGCTGGCAGCGTTTGTGCATGAAGGCAGCTCAGCACACGGGATTCATATAGGCAGAGTAACGGAAGTCTATTTGAATTATAAACAGAGACCATCTTTGCAAAAACCAACCACATATTTTAAAACTACAGTACTAATTTCTTGCTAGAAATGCAATCGAATGTTATTAAAAGTAAAAAATAAACTTTAATTCATATAAAAATATGTTCAAAGCAGCGCTTCGGCCGCCATTTTAGTTTTTAGATAAGGATCTTGCTCGACCAATCACGTTCCTCGCATGTTGTTATGGAAATGACAGGTCTCGCTACTCGCTTGTCATTGGTTAGCTGTGAAAAGGAGCTTGACCTAGGGCGTTTTTTTCTGAAAAGTTGAACTTTTTTCAACTTAAAAAGACGTTTTTTGAAAACACGGTTTACGCCATAGGATTGTAATGTAAAACAGAAGCTAGCAGCTTCGAAAAAGAAGTCAGGTCTGAACACGGCCTTATGTGTTAGGAAGGGTAATGTGAAATGAGATACGTAGAGGTCGTCTCATTGTGTGTGCATGCGGAGGACAGCATGAGGAAGCATGATTAATCCCTTCTACTCATCCCATCAGGTTTCGCATGTGATCCCACAAAACAAGATGTGTACAGTATGTGGGTAAACATCCAGGTTTACTTTATCCAAATTGCAGATGTAAGTTAAGTGGAAATTTACATTTTTAAAGCAGCTACATTTTTTGCAGCAAAGTTACATTACAACGTTCCAAAATCGTCACTCCTGTTGAAGTTAAGATGTAATATGATATTATCAGTTTGTAGCATAACCTGAGGCAAAGTCACAAAAAAACATGCCCACCTCAAGCAAGCACAACTATTTGTGTTAATTTTGGACATTTTTATGAGCAACTTGGTGTATATGGTGTTTTTCCATCCAGCATTTTTTATGCGATTTCCCAAAACACACATAAAACCTGGATGGAAACCTGGTGAATGTCTCTCTATCACTCACACTGCATTTATTTTTTTTTTTTGTTGGCCGAGGAAAGGGAAGTTCCACATATTGCCGTGCTGATCAGCACACAGTTCCAGTACCGACTGTCCCGTAGTCCTGGGGCCTTCACTTGTGTGGGAGGAGGGAGAGTGAGACCATATACGCATGCTTTTCTGTATTGTGTGTGTGTGAGAGAACTCAGAAGTGCTCCTCTGTGGCCCATCAGGTCTCTGGCAGGCCCTTATTTTACCCAATGTCCCTGGAGCCACTCCAGAAATCAAGCCAGTTCAGAGTGGGATGAAATATGCTAGACCCGAGGTGTCTAATAATACCCGTATCAATGTTACATAATGGTATGCGGTAAATGTTTGGGGGAAAGAGAGGAGGGGGCACCTGGGGAATTCTTGTCGTGCCTTGTTGGCCAAACCAGGTGAGGAGGTTAAACAGATAGGGAAGGTTAAAGTGTAGCATTTTGGGGCCAGAAAGTTGAGAGGTTTGGCACCGATGTACAAATGGCAGGTTGTCAGAGCTCTGCTCATCCCTTCTTCTAATTGCTTTTGGAGCAATTTCTCACATCAAATTAGCTTTATGAGTCAGTTGAACTTAATTATGTTGAACTGACTTAAAAAACTGAGTTGTAAAATACAACTAGATTTTTCAAGTCAGTTCAATATAATTTAAGTTTCCTTGACTCACAAAGATAATTTGATTTAATTTAAAAAATGTATTGAAGCTGTTTAACATAGTTAACTAGTTTTTAAGTTCCAGGGAGGCAGTATTAAATTAAAAAAATGTACCTTTTCATCTTTGTTTTAAAAAGTAATAATTCCGCGTATAAATACATATAATACAAAAACACACTGTGGTATATAATGGTCTTGTTTTCTATGCTTTTACAGAAAAGCTTGTATGTTATTAGAGGATATTCCATACTGTACAGTATATCGTATCGACAACACATTGACAAAAAAAAAGTGTTCTTTCCTTTCGCACAGAAACGGTTCACACGTGATGTACATACACACCCAAATTTGTTCTTACCCTTGTTTCAGTGTTGATGCATCCAGATTATCATAAATGAGGCACGTGCCTGTAAATTAGTAATGAGCAAAATACATACCCAGCCCGTATCCATAATAATGCTTTTCACACAGCCTCGCCTGTACAGATAAAAAAAGCGTGATGCACGTAGAAGATGCACTCCTGAATAAAGCCAATCTTCTAAAACCAGTTGAAACACTAAACGGAATATAGGTCAAAACTACACGTGATTGTAATTGTGTTACAGACTTGTCATGAGTCAACTGTTAGTATACCTAACAGACTGTATTGCTAAACCAATGACATACTGTGTCTAGCAGCATCATTTTGTAATTCAAAAATCGCACATAATTGCACACAATTCAGTTACTAAATAATATACTTAAAAATGTTTTGGCTTAACACATTCTGTTTCCAAGGCCTCCCGGAGCCTGTGATTTTTGCATACACTCTTAAAAATAAAGGTGCTTCAATATGCTATAGAAGAGCCTTTTCAGTCTAAAGGACTTTGGTCCTTTAACATCCAAAGGTTCTTTGTGGCGAAAAAAGGTTCTGTTACACTTTATTTTAGTGCCTGTGTTACAATGTAATTATAAATTTAAGTACTGAGTAATAAAAATTATGTACAAGTACTATAGGGTTAGGATTAGGGTTTGGTTTAGGGTTAGTTACATGTAATTATGCATAATTTATACTAAATACTATAGTAAATACATGTAACGTGTAACAAGGGCACTGTAAAATAAAGTGTTACAAAGCATCTTTAGATTATAAAAAGGTAAGACAGAGATAGTTCTTTAAAGAACCTTAGACTGAATGGTTCTTTGTGGAACCAAAAAGCGTTCTTCTATGGCATTGCTGTTACAACACTTTGAAGCACCTTTATTTTTAAGAGTGTATAGATGTGGTTTAAGTTGGTCCTAAAATGTAATTTTTGTACCAAAATGCAAGTGCAAAAAAATGTTCAATGTACAAATGTATACTGTAAATGTACATGGTAAGTGAATGCGACCCATAGAGAAGGCCCATCTTGTGTACAGACAGATGCCAGCATGTCCTCAGAAAACCTTTAGATAACAGTTGCACTGAAATGCGGAGGTGTGATTTTTGTTAGTGTGTGTTTGCGTCCTCCGTACACTTAGTAACTGCTGTTATCATAACTGGCGTGTAAATTCTTTGCCACACATTCACAAATTAGGTGAAATGTTAGGGCAATGACCTCTCAACAGTGTGTGATATGAAGGACACGCTCTATAAAGTCTTTCTTCTTCACAAACACACATTAATACACGTTTCTTTGCATGCTTTTTGTTGTTGTAAGGATTGTACAGCCTTGCCAATCAAAAGAGACACAAGTGGAACATATAGCAGTTTGGTTTGGCTGGGAACACAATTTTTAACAATAATTCTTCAAAAGAACAAAGACTATAAACCTGGCATGCACAGAAAACTTTTAGTTCAAAAAGCCCAGTGGTTCAATTATATTGTAGACCTCACATTGAGAATAATATTAATCTCTGTATATCTATTCATGTCACTATTGTTTTCATGGTCTGCACCGTACTATTGTTCACTGCCAAGAACAACTCGTATATGAGGAAGGTCAAAAGAACAGTGAGCTGTTTTTCTCCTTTTTAGCATGCCTTCATGGATTGGGTTCTTGGGCTTAGACATCTGTACCTAAATGACCTTCGTAAAGATGGGACGTCAGATTTTCTTATTTATACATTTTCTGCTGCTACCTGTAAATGTGTGTGTCCCAGATTTCAATATGAAAAGTGCACACATTTGTAACCCTCTGTGCATTTGTTGTATAAATTTTGCATTTTTGACATGGTGATGATGAAGCTTCCCAAAGCCACAATGGCCCATGAAACGATGAGGACTCGAACAGAACAATACCTCTCACCAATATCTCTTTCAGCTATGTAATTTGATAAAGATAAGAGCTCCTGTGATCATGTTTCAGAGATCACACTATCATGAAACCTGTTGTTAGATAACGACTTTATATAATTGTCATTTTGTTGTATTTGCTGTTGTGGTTTGTGGAACTTTATAGGCATTCAGATGTCAATTGCAGTAAGATAACATTTCACCAGTGAAGGCAGTAAGAGAATGGAACATAACATGGCCATGTTTTCATCTTTCTTTCTCCCTCCTCTGTAGGTTGTGATTCAGGATTTGGTAATGCCACAGCGAAACGGCTGGATGCCATGGGGTTTGAAGTGTTTGCAACAGTATTGAATCTGGAAGGCGAGGGAGCCAAACACTTACGCAGAGTCTGTTCTTCACGCCTTACCCTTCTGCAAGTAGACATCACTCAACCTCAGCAGGTCGAGCAAGCCCTGCTCGACACCAAGGCCAAGCTTGGCATGAGAGGTAAAGAAAAAACAACACACATGAAATAACCACATAGACTAATATGCTTGCATATTTTGAACACACTTTCAGTGTTCAATGTTTAAAGGTTAACCTGCCTGTTGTTTTCCTTTCATATCTGTTGAACCAAAATTTGGCATCATGCTAGCAACAAATCAGTTCTTTCAGATACTGATCAAGTTAGCCAGATTGGTTAAGTGCACAAATGTGTATTATGTGCATGCACAGTTCTGTTAATGTCTAAAGTGAAAAATGTTTGGAAGAGGACAAGGGTGGAAGGGTGGTGCTTTCACGGGGCTGTCTGTATAGTTTGGCAGCACATCAAGGGACTCATGTTATTTTCAAACATCATACACCACAGCACCAGAGACCAATCAGAGAGAACAAGAGAAAAAACACATTTTTCTTTTTACAAAACAAGGTCACAGAAGTTTATGGAGCAGCAAGGTCAGGTTTAAAAATTAAATAAAGATAGTAAAAAATACACAAGTCATTAAATCTTTGAGAATTTAAGATCAAATTCGAGATTCATACAGCGCATGATTTTTTCCTCTAGATCTGTGGGGGCTTGTCAATAATGCTGGCTTGTGTGTGAATATTGGGGATGCTGAACTCTCCCTCATGTCCAACTACCGAGGATGCATGGAGGTTAACTTCTTTGGAACGCTTTCTGTCACAAAGACCTTCCTACCACTTCTGAGGCAGTCTAATGGCCGGATTATAACAATCTCCAGCCCTTCAGGTACACACACAAAAACACACACGAGCCCTACACCAATGCTAGTAAATTTTTACAGCTACCATCAATCCAAGTTAGACTTTACCCTTAATAAATGGGAGAATAGAGAGTAAATTAAATTATTAATATCGTGATTTGTGACATTTATGAGTATTTTTAGGTTTCGGTTTCACTGTGGAAACTCATTAGGAAGTTCTCAGGCCCTCTTTCTTTCTGCCATCCGCATAAAACTGTCAGTGCTTATAAATGTTTCTCAGTTTGTCAGATGTTTACTTTATGCCAGATGGGCCTAATCACACCAAACCGAACACTCATCGGAGCCCATATTATGATCCACCTGTTTTCTGTGCTTCTCAAATGTCCACCAAACACCTCCACAGAGAGCAGTCAGTAGGAGAAATACACGTTTCATTTTTTATCTTTGCCTGACTCTCGTGATTTTGTCTCCATTTGTTTACCGCTGTCATGCCAAAACAGTATGATACTATGAGTAACAGGCTGGCGCAGGACACTGTCGAGTTCTTCATAAACACTGGCTCACAGCCTTTTAAATAAAGATGTCTCTATAAGCGCAGTGCAGTCTCACTGTCAAGGAGAACAAGTTGTTTTAGCTGTCGCGAACAACGAGTTTTATTGTTGAGATTTTATATGCAATTGTCTTTAAAACACCTCACATCTCAGCTTTGGAACACAGACTGTTTTATTCCACAGATGCTTGAGGCAAAACCGCACATTTTATAAACAGTCAGAATCTGTATAAGCTCCGTAGGGTCGCCGGTTTTCCTCCATCAGGTTTCCATCCCAACAATGAAGATAAGCATTGTGTCTTTACGTATCAGCCAAGCATTCTTCCAGATGTTAAAATAAATTAAATGGTGATCAAACAGACTTTTGTTTACTAAGAAACAGACTGCAGTTGTGCTACACAGTTTTAACTGGTATTACACATTAGCAGGGGAAAACATATTGGTCAATATCGTCTGAGGAGAAATTAGAGGAAAATGTTGAGTGCTGTAAACTGTGATCAACAGATACAGTATGTATATGTGACTGTATCTGTATATGTCTGTAATTCTGTAGGAGAGCAACCCTTCCCTTGTTTGGCTTCATACGGGGCTTCAAAAGCTGCTCTGAATCTTTTTATCAACACACTTCGCCATGAGCTGGAGCCATGGGGTGTCAAAGTCTCCATTATCTTACCTTCTGCCTTCAAGACAGGTAGTAACAAATGTAGTTTTTAAAAACTTGACCTTGTAAAATCTTGTGGCAAACAATCTGAAAAAGACTAATATATTTAATTATGACACTACAATATTTGTTGTATAAACTACACTCTAAAAATTGTTGGGTTATTTGAACCCATCGTTGGGTCAAATATGTTTGTGAAGTGCTACACTCCATTGTGAAAAATGAAAGCATTGCAACTTTTTACCCAAATGCATAACATATCAGAAATAACAACCAAGTACGCCCAGCTCTCATTTAAGCTGTTTATTTACAGCTTGGCCACAGATCAAATTCTGAATTGATATCTTAGCCCTTTTCCTCATGCTGACTGAACAGATAGTTTGGCCAAATCCAGGTATAGAATTACAACACAACTAACTGATTAGACCTCTATTTGCATTCTTCCTCATATTGACATTGTCCCTGTTACCCCCCCCCTTTTTTTTTGTTGGTACAAATTACATCATATTTAGCTTTTTTCTTCCTTATGTTCCAGGACAGAGCAGTAACACCGAGTATTGGGATAAACAGTACAAGAACCTGATCCAGAGCCTGCCCCCAAGCCTCCTTGAAGAATATGGAGAAGAATACCTGCTGGAAACCAAGGAGCTCTTTCAGAGTTACGCAAAAACAGCCACCGAGGACCTGAGCCCTGTAATCGACACCATTGTGGAGGCGCTCCTCTCTCCTCAGCCCCAGGTGCGCTACTACGCCGGGCCAGGCTTATATATCATGTACTTCATCTGCAGCTACTTGCCTTTGTGCTTCAGTGACAAGTTCCTCCAGAAACTGTTTGTGAAGAAGAAGGTCATACCACGTTCCCTGAGGAAATATCAGGAGCTGAGCCTCAACAATAACAACAACAACATAAATGATATGAATAAGAGTAACAACAATAACAGCTTCACAAAGATTATCGATTAGTTGATGCACATTCTAAAGACATCTTTTAGCACCACTAATGTGATCTGCTCATAGTGATTTTGTTTCCATTGTGTATACTTTACTTTTCTCAAGTCTTGTTTTGTTGTATATATTGTGAATTTTGTGGATCACTGAATTGCACCAAATCATCTGTTGATGTTGTACCCCGGGACATTTAAGGCAACTGACCCTGATAAGAATACAAGCTCATGCCCATACAGTATGTAATATTTATATTCAAAGTTCTCAGGCAAAGCAAAATCCAAACAGATAAACAGTACCTTATTCTGCAAAATGCATTTTAACTTTTAAGACTTTCTTCTTACTACACTGGAGTGGTTAATTTGATCATTACTCGGGTCAGGACCGGGGTCAGATATGATTGCAACGTCAAACAATATCATGGGTTGTATATGTGTGGGTTTTTAGATAAGTGACCAATGGACTGAAACGGTTCCTTAATTCAGAAGTCCTTTTTAAAGTGTATTTTACTCCATAGTTTTGTATTTGTTACTTGTTTTATTTTTTTCTCTGTCACATTTTTGGCTTATTTATGCCATTTTGTTTCCAATAAATCACTGTATCATATTTTATACAAACATGAAAAACAGTACAGAAAATGTTTAATTGTTCACTTGATCATGCTTGGTGTATATTAAAGTTGACTTTTTAAATAATCTCTAAGTGTTTGCATTTCCTATCAAAGAACATAAACTAAGGCGTTCTTCAACTGGTCAGATATCTTTGTATACTGTATGCTTGTGACCTCCTCTGATCGCTATACTGAAACCCAGCCACATACTTACACTGTTAATTAGCAATTGGCTCTGGAGTTGCCAATTACAAATTTCAGTTTGTTTAATGAGTTTAAGAGCTTGCCATGTTTATCTTGAAAACAAACAATATTTCACATGTAAAACAGGTTGAGACTGTTCAGACTTGTTTGCTCTTTTGCCCTGTAAGGTTTTGATTTTCATCCAAATAATTGTTTTAGAATTTCTGGCCAGAACAGACATTTTATGTAATTCTTGGTATGACCTTCTGATTTCGTGGAATTGAAATGCAGACACAGAGAGCAGGGGGCCATTAATTTCCAAATACCCTGTGTTGAGAAGCTATGTCAGAATCCTGGTAGATTAATTGATAGTCAGGTTTATCTCATTATCTGCATTAATTGTTTTTGGAAAGAGCAGTGTGGAGTTTTTCTTGGATAGCTGAAACATAATAAGGAATACATGGGATGTCACAACAGTGTGATTAGTAAACCACTGCTTGATCCATAATTGATGAGAACTTTGTTCCTAAACAATACAAAGTGTCCCAGCCAATAAACAATGTAAATGTGACAAATGTGTATGCGTAGGAAACAGAAAAGAGTATGTTCATCCTTCTCTGCTGTAGCTCTATATATAGAAAACTTTAAATATATAAATAAACATCTTTTTTAGATTTCATATCGCTCTGTGTAGCAGTTGGTCCATAAAGGGCTACTGCAGAAACAACATGGTAAATTCTATATAGATAGAAATAGCTCATTCTAAAGTGATAAAAACATAACACTTCATTATGTAAGGTCTTTATACACCTCTGAACACATAGTTACAGTATGTGTATTATATTGCATTTCTGTCAATAGATTCTCCAAAAAAATTGCACACAGCACCTTTAAGAAATCGTTTAATATGTCTCTAATGTTTTTATTGACCATAGATAGCAGTAAAACCCAGATCTTTTTAATATAATAATTAATATCAACAGGGGAGAGCAGGCATTCCAGGGTTTTCATATGGGCAAATTGTCACAAGGGCTATATCTGTATCAGTTTGTCATCAAAGTTATCACTGTTTCATAATCTTTTAATATTACTGTATATGTCTGACTGGATAGGTGTGCCAACAGACTCTTGCATGACTGATGAGGTCAAAATGTACCATATTTTCCACATTAAACTGGCATGATGCCATAATTGCGCTAAATAATTAACATACTGTTTTGTACATGGAGCTAAAGTAACAGCCTTTTTGGTCAGTCCCATTGAGGTTATACCAATTATGGTAGCTTGGAGTACCATGGAAATAGGGTCAGTTGGTTTTCATTTATATGATGTTTGCTGAGAGCGCGTTGTTTGAGCCGGAGCTCTTTCAAATCTATTCTTAATACATTGTTTATTCTTGTTATATCTTAAGACTTGTGTTTTAAATTGTTATTCACCAAGGGTAAAACTTATCCTTAAGTATATCCCATACCAAAATCGTCCTTAAACGCACTGATAAATTATTTTTTGCTATTCTCCATATACATGCTGCCCCTTGGAAACATTATTAGAAAACATGGAATTAGCTTCCACTGTTATGCAGATGATACTCAACTATGTATCTCATCAAGACCAGATGATTCTTTCCAGCTATCCAAATTGGCAGAGTGCATCGAAGATATAAAACATTGGATGACTTGTAATTTCCTTCTTATAAATTCTAATAAAACAGAAATATTACTTATCGGACCAAAAACATGTGAGCAGAATATTTCGGATTATAACCTGCAAATTGAAGGCTGCACTGTTACTCCAACAAATACAGTTAAAGACCTCGGCAGTATATTAGACAGCAACCTGTCATTTAAAAATCACATCTCAAATGTCACAAAAACAGCCTTCTTCCACCTTAGAAATGTTGCCAAGTTACGAAATGTTTTATGTGTTGCAGACGCAGAGAAGTTTATACATGCATTTGTGACCTCAAGACTTGACTACTGTAATGCATTAGTGGTTGTCCTGCATCATCAATAAACAAACTACAGTTAGTTCAGAATGCAGCTGCCAGAGTTCTAACCAGGTCCAGAAAATATGATCACAAAACCCCAATGTGATCAACTCTTCACTGGTTACCCATTAAGTATCGTACTGACTTTAAAGTTCTTTTAATCACTTTCACAAGTTCTTATAAACACCATGCACTGTGCTGTGTTTTACCTTTTTTTGTGTTTTTCAGTTTTTCTTATTTTCTCCTCTAAAACTGCTTTGGAACAATGCACATTGTGAAAAGCGCTATATAAATAAAATTGGATTGAATTGAATGAATTGAATGAATAAACTAATTTTAAGTGGATTATTACAGGGATTTCAATCCTGCTCCTTAAAAGAACACCTCCAAGCCTAATCAAGCATTTAATCCAAACCTTGATTTGTTGGTTCATGTGTGGTTGGAGCTCAACTCTGCTGGAGAAGAATCTAAAATCTCTTTATTGTTCATCCACTAAACAAGATGACAACTGTGGTTTTGCCAGGCTATGAGGTAAACTAATTGTCTATTGTCTATTAAAGGGGCTAGCCTTTCACATTGTCCCTCCCAACTTTCTATTTCAAAAGAAAATGCGTCTCTGCAAGGAAGGTAACTATGCTTATCAAACCATTTCAAGGTGTCAGAGGCATGGCTTAACAGTTACTTCACATGTGCTGACACATTGAGCTATGGTGCTCATGTAGACAATCCAAGTTCCAAGTCCTGTTCCAAATCTGTTTACATCCTTATCATTTTGTGCCATCTACACACTCTTAATAGAAAAGGCCAACCGTGTCCAAGAATTGAGAAACCAGGCAAAGAACAAAGAAAAGTAAAGAGTTTTGATTAATACTGATATCGTAAAAAAAAAAGAAACACAACATGTTTCATAACACACAACTAAACCCGTGGGTGGTGGTGGGGGGGTAGTATTTATGACACAGGACAGGAGATTGTGCCACTCAAAAAGCAACAATAACAGTCTGCTAAAATCAACAATGCCTTATCCAGCATTACCTCACAGATGGGTTCAAATAAACAGCCATAAATGAGCACGGGCTTTCCAGTCAAACACTTCATCACCGACACATGCAGCAGTACTTGTAGGACTGTTTTTGTGATTAAAACGAGCAAGTGATCGAGTTATTATCTGATAGACATTCGAGTCTACCCAACAGTTTAACATTTCAAATCCACTGAAGCAGTGTCGCAGTGTCACAGGTTTAAAAGCCACAGTCCCTTTTGCCAACTCCTCTCAGGAGTGAGGACTGCTGCAGAGCGTCACAGGCCCAAATCCAGCACAGGATCTTTGCCAACATCAACACACTAAGTATATCCAAACAAATGACGCTCATAAAGTGTTCTTGAGAGTGATGGAAAATAGTAAAGTTTGTGCCGGCCAGAGTCAATAGGATATCCAAGAACTTCAAGGAATAGCATTGTAACAGCTGTTTCTAAGTATCTCCTTAGTCATTTGCGTTCTGTTGTTTTAAAGAAATAAAGATGATACAGTAACACAGAGGTAAAGAATATGTAAAATGGATTATGGAAAAATGGAGATCTTGGTGGCCAAGATCTGTTTGGTTACAAGAATTCTTCCAAATATCTTTCTTTGTGTTCATCAGAATAAAGGAATTTATACAGATTTGGAACAACTCGTGGGTGAGTAAATGATGACAGAATTCTTATTTTCCCTTTGAGACCATGCAGTATACACATTACCATTAAATACAACACACTTTGCTATAGAACGTCTCAGGTTACTACTGTAACCTTAGTTCCCTGAGATAGGGAAAGAGACATTGCGTCAAGGAATGACTCTATGGTGAACGCCAGCAGTGTGTTGCATCTGAAATTATTGCGTGAAACTAAACGTGCGATCTATCATCGCACAGCGAATTATAGTCACGCAGCGATGACCCCACAAATGATGCGGAATGAAATGCCCACTACGTCATACTGAATTGTGTCTGTCCAAGTGTGAAGGTGTCCATGCACATCTCAGGACAAAAGAACCTGGGATCCAGGTAAGGAAGATAGGTCCAGACTGTAGTACCTCATAAATGTATGTGGGGAAGACCAGCCTGCAGCCTCACAAACATCCTGCATATACAGGAGGGCCCGCAAGGAAGCCATACTCTGAGTGGAATGTGCCCTGATTAGCAGTTGATAGTATTCCACACACCTCATAAGATAAAGAAACTGCCTCTACAATCCATTTACTAATGGTCTGCTTAGAGGCCTCTACTTCGAGGTCCAAAACAAACCAACAGTTGGTCAGATTTTCACCATAAAGAAGACCTGCGTACATACTCTACTAACGCCCTGACGTACATAATAACTGTAACCTTTGGTGATCCGTTGTCTCGTGAGGCTGAGGATGAAAGGCCTGAAGAACTAAGGTCCTGGCCACATTCCTAGGTACTTTAGGGACATACCCTGGTCTAGGGTGCAGAATAATCTTAATCCTGCCTGGAGCGAACTCCAAACAAGGCGGAGAAGCTGATCAAGCTTGAAGGTCGCCTACCCTCTTTAGAGAAAACCACAGAGGGCAATGAGACGTCTCTTGGGACGCAAACAGAACGATTTCGGCTGGGAGGAAGTACTTCAGTGCTGGTAGTACAGCTAACATCTCCAGGAAATGTATGTGCCAATGGTGATGCTGCTCTCTCCACAGCCCACTGGCTGAGAGACTTTCCACTATTGCCCCCCCAGCCTGTGAGGGACGCATGCGTCGTCACTATCTTCCTGTGACATTGCGCCACCAATTTCAGCCCTTGATTCAGAAACCAATGTTTCTTCCATATAACCAGGGAACTAAGGCATCGGTGCGTAACCCTGATCATATGGAACGGGTTGCCTCTCGGGGAAAACCCTTTGCTTTTTAGCCACCACTTTAAGGGTCTCCTATGCAGGAGGCCAAAAGGAATCACATTGGACACTGTCGCCATTAAACCCAATATTCTCTGAAAATGCTTGACAGTGTAGGCATGAGCTAACTTGATCCTGGACACCGCTGTCAGGATCGATTCGACACGTGCAGGGGACAACTGTGTCTGCATCGTCACAGAATCCCACACTACTCCAAGAAATGTAGTCCTCTGTTGAGGAGTTAGTTGCTCTTTTTGGCATTGAGCTGTAACCCCAGACGCTTCATATGGTCGAGGATGAGATCTCGATGTTGAACCGCCATCTCGTGAGACTGAGCTAATATTAACCAGTCGTCTATGTAATTTAGAATGGGGATCCCTTGAAGTCTCAATGGAGCAAGGGCTGAATCCATGCATTTTGTGAAGGTGCGTGGGGAGAGAGCTAGGCCGAATGGAAGAACTCGATATTGGTAAGCTTTGCACCCGAAAGCAAACCTGAGAAATTTCCAATATTGATGAAGGATAGATATGTGGAAGTATGTATCTTTCAGATCTATTGTGGTGAACCAGTCCTCTGATCTGATTCCGGCCACAATGATAGGAACAGTGAGCATCTTGTATCTCTTGTTGAGATGTCTCAGATCTAAAATGGGCCTCAGTCTTCTATCCTTCTTTGGAACTATGAAGTACCGGCTGTAAAAACCTGTCTGACTCGTGGGGGGAAACATACTCTATGGCCCCTTTCACCAAGAGAGACAACACTTCCTTTTCCAAAACCTGATCCTTTTTGGGGTCCACCTCTGTGAAAAACACCCCTTGAAATTTGGAGGGTGGACAGCGTACTGAATCCTGTAACCCTTTTCTATCGTGGAGAGGAACCATGGTGTGAGATTTGGAAGCTTTCTCCACTCGTGGAGAAAGTGTCCTAAGGGGGTCAATCTCTCGACCTTGATTTCGGGTGTGTGAAGCCCGACACCCTGAAGCAGTTGAACGGCAGGGGATGGTCGAACTGCAGAATTTCTTTGCACATTCACTAGGTCTATGTCTTCAGGTAGACTCTGATGATTCCGTGCTAAGGAAACTGACGTGCCCCGAACTTCATGGACGGCGGGGTTGACGTATAGATTTCCTGAGAGCTTCTTGGAAGGACCGAATTTTTCAGACCTCCAAGAGGGGCACCCTCTGATACCCTGCAAAACCGTCAGGGCCTCTTGGCAGCAGCCTTCCGATTTGTGACTATAACTGTCCTAAGATCAGGTTTCACCTGCCTAGAAGGTTTGGGAGGTTGCTGCCTCGACCCCCAAGCTCTCTGAGGGGGAGTACGAGTAGCTACGCTCTGTTTCTGCTGCTGCCTATATGAGGAACTTGTGGATGGCTGGGGCTGTCCTTGGACTGTAGACCCCAGGGGATAAGAGCAGCCTGGAAACGGTCAACAACTAAGTCGACCGTACCACCAAAGAGGCCTTCAGAGGAGAGAGGTGCATCAAGCAGCACAGTCTTATCTTTCTCCTTAATGCCTGATAGATTTAGCCACAGGTGTGTGTGCTACCAGTGCTGACATGGAGCTCCCAACAGCTTGGGCTGTCTCCTTGGTAGCCCGGAGAGTAAGATCCGCTGCTGTACTCAACTCGTTGAGCAGACCCGGATCTATTACCTCGCCCTCTTTAATGTCCTCCAGCAAGTCGGCCTAGTATGCCTGGAAGAGACTCATGGTGTGCAGGCATGACCCAGCCCGACCTGAAGCCATATACGGCTTGCCCACCAAATTCGACGTGACTCTACACGGTTTGGTGGGCATTGTCTGGGATTTCAAAGATGATGCCGATTCTGGTGAAAGACAAATGGCCAACGCATCTTCCACCTTTGGCATCATGCCATAGCCCTTGAAAGGGAACTACATTAATGGGGCAGGAATTTGTTGAAAAGGGGAAAAAAAAGAAGGAATTGTAATAGAATCTCAGTATTCATTCCACCACTGGCTTAATGGAGAAGAGATCATGATCTTGAACCTTGTGCTCTTGTTCACTTTCGCAGAATGTTGTCCTGCATCCGACGTAAGATGATGTCATGACGTCATTTAATGTGCTGTGACTGTAAAGCAGTTTCCAGATTTCTGCTTTCAGGCTGCCCATACATTGCCTTTGTTTCTGTTGTTTGGGTCTGTTTTGTAAGTGGGGGTCACTGAGTACAGCGCTGCATACATCAAAGTCCTCAAATTTCCTCTCATTCATTACTTAAAAGAAGCATACAAAAACATTTTATTTGTAGGCTATTTGTGCTGATCTGGTTTCCAACTGAGATCTTGTCAAAGAAAAAGCTTATAGAGTTGAAGTTGCCTAGCCTTCTTGCACCTTCCGGTGCTCCCCAGGGATGCGTCCTAAGCCCACTCCTCTTCTCCCTATATACACACAACTGCATTGCCACATACAGCTCTAACATCATTGTGAAATTCGCCGATGACACGACGTAAGGAGAACCATCTCTTGCTCAACACCAACAAAACCAAGGAGCTGGCTTTTCTTTTTACAATGCACTTCAGTTTCATGAACTATAATGCACCATGCATTGCATCTAATGCAATAATCATCCCTTACCAAACTTACATACCTATATCTGTACTATGTGCACTATATGGTTGATCCATTATACATACACGTCCATTTGTACACCTGCATATTTAATGTGTATGTTCAATGTCAAATGTGTATATCTTGTGTATATACTGTCCATATGTGTATAATGTATATTGTCTTTTTAGTACAGTCTGTCTATTTATACTTTGCACTTTTCGTCTGCACTACATACTGTCACTTAAGTCTGTAAAGTCATACAGTTGTTTGTCATACAGTTGTCTGTCCAACTGTGCTCTACTTTGTATGGAGTATGCACCCAAGACTTTCACTCACCACACTTGGTCATGTGACAATAAAAGTGAGTTGAGTTGAGTTGAGTTGAGTTGAGTTGAGTTGAGTTGAGTTGATAGTGAGAGCTCAGTCGGGAAAGCATCACGTTCAAATCCCATGGAACAGACATACTGATCAAATGTGTAGTTTGAAATACCAAGGGTTATGCAAAAAACAGGCCAGTTTCTCTTGTGTGATCCTGCTAGTGAAGAGACGCACAAACTAATAGATTCAGACATACATGAAAATAAATATTTCCTTGTTCAAAAGGATGAAGAGAAACAGCAGTCTAAGAAAGTTAAACATTTGCATTGTTTATTACTTTGCACACTGAAGTTTTAAACATTCGGGAGGAGTCTGATCATACAGTCCTGTCAATAATTTTCCAAGCGTATTTATAATTTTTGTGCCAAACATGCTTCAAAGACAAATATGGAAAAAATGACAAACTTGCATCTCCAGTGTGACCACATGTAACATGTAGGTGCTTCCCTGCTATATGCAAATGTTTAACAGTGTCACTTCACAGTTGCCTCTCACATTCTTAAAATATCATTTTTATTTTTGTTTCTAAATAGAGTTTACCAAAGGCACTCTCCTATGCAGGGTCATTGGCATTGGGCCACCACAGAAACATTATAACTGCATTTACCAACAAAAGCTATCTTTTCAAATATCCTTCAACACTACTCATCAACTATGGGGACTTGTTGTCCGGGGGGTTGAATGGGGGCATCACACATCACATATTTTGCATCCAATTAGAGAATAGTGAACATGCTTTTAAAAGAGAGGATGTTGCACACACCTGACTTTGTTATCCTTTTTATACTGCATTAACTTATTACCCTATGCAAGGTCTTGCCAAAGGCTTGCTCCTTACACTTTAGATGACGATACAACAGTGTGCTACTGTTTACAGTGCACTTCTTGACACACAGATGATATTTCTGCAATGCATAATCTGTGAATAAAATGTACTTGTCACATGGCTAAAGGGACTCACATATATCATTAATTTAAGTGGCTCTTGTTCATTCCATAAACAAGCATTTTCAGCTAAAGTACTAGCTGAATAACAGCACTTTGATAAACAGTAAGATCTTAGTGAATTACTACATGAAAATTCATGATGATAAATACACAGAAACCAAAATTGGTTTGTCTGAACTCTTAAAGCACCATTGTAACATTATTGCTGTTCAAAACAAATATATTGCTTATTTTATAAACCTATTTAGAGGAAAATATTGGTAATGCCTGATGGGTGTTATTGTTTCAGCAATTAAGTATTTTTAATGAGCCCTGAATCTTAATGTTTTAGCAAGTAGAGAGAGGACGGGACCACCAGTGAGTCATCAAAACAAAATGCAGCAGCCAGAGTATTAATGAAAACAAAAGGGAGAGATCATATTACACAAGTTTTAATGGAATTACACTGGCTACCAGTCCACCAAAGAATCAATTTTAAAATTCTATTATTAGTCTGTAAGTCACTGCATAACTTGGCACCTGCATAATACATTTCCGATTGTCTGTCAAAATATATTCCAAATCGTACTCTAAGATCATGCTGGTCTTTTAGAATATTGCACAGTCAAATTTAGGTGATGGTGTAATATTTTACTGTTTTTGCACTTGTGAAGCACTTTTGAGTTACATTTTATGTATGAAAAGTGTTACATAAATAAATGTTTATTATTATTCATAAAAACACCGCTATACAAGATAAACCATAATAAATGTTCACCAAAACAGAAATATAGAACCATATGTACTGTGTGGGAGCCCTGAGAACGTTTCTTATCAACAGTTCAAAACCATGGATAACAAGCTGCATGTTCAAACTCAGCTAAGTATTTACAAAAAGCTCAGAAGAGCGGTTTCAGTAAGTGGCTGGCACAATATGCACGTGTTTAGGTATAGTTTAGCTTTTGGCTGAGTACAGAGAGTAATGTAAACACAACATCATTAGGCCCGGAGGGCTCACGTGGTGTTCTGGCAGACACCTCTCTCTCTGCCAACTAGCACAGCACATTCTCTGGAACGCATCTGACTCGTTTCAAAACAATAGCACAATTCATACCTTTGACTATTTATGTTTATAATATGTTAAGTCTGAGTAACAAGTTACGGTGATTCCCATTTACCCCAGAGCCTTGTGTTGAGTTCAATGCCTGTCAGTAATAAAAAGGTGAATTTAAATTACAAAGCTGTTATAGTGGTACAAACAAGTTTGATGTTAATCCGAAACCAGCCAAGGACAGGCCTATTCCCAGCAAACACAGAATGTTCCCTTTTGGTTCTAAGAACGTTCTTTTCGGGTTTTATTTTTGCAACCAGAAAATAACGTTCCCAGAACGTTGCAGGCTGTTTTTTTTTTAAATAACCAGAAAATAACGTTCCCTGATGGTTATTTTTTTGGTCATTTTTTGCAACCAGAAAATAACGTTCTCTGATGGTTATTTATTGTTTTGTTTTTTTTAAAACCAGAAAGTAACCAGAAAATAACGTTCCCTGATGGTTCTTTTTTGCAACCAGAAAATAATGTTCCCCGATGGTTCTTTTTTGGTTATTATTTTGCAACCAGAAAATAACGTTCCCTGATGGTTCTTTTTTGGTTATTTTAATGGTAAAATAGTCAAAACTGGTAAACATCATGCAATACAGAAATTATAAGATCACATTAACACATGTTATACTGACCAAATGGAATTAATAAACGTGCCCTTTAATGGCTGAAAATAATAAACTAGTTAAGCTAAATTAAAATACAATCATATAAATCCATGTGTATTTCTTTAGAGTGGCTGTCTGTTACTGTATGTGTGTGCGCTCGAGCACGTGCATTGTCTGCTCTGCTGCGCACTCCCGTCATTTCAAAATTAACGGTTATTTCGTTTTACCTCACCCACTAACACATTAGTTTAGCGGTTTATTTATTTTATTTAAAAACGTAGATTTGAAAGATTTTCGATCAATTTGACACATCTAAATCAACAGACCATGATGAAGTACTGAAACTTGGGACTTTTGATTGTTATATCTAAAGACGGAGCCGCGATATAGGCCTACTTATACTTCTGTGGCGAGACAAGAATATTGTTAGCCTGAAGATAATTAAATGTTTATTCTTCTGTCAATAAAAATCTGCTTTAAATAGTGTTGAAGTCATTGGTTATTTTATTTCAATATCTATATATCTATAATGTCTGATGTTGAGGTAACGTTAGGCCTACACACAGTGCGGTTTTATTAGAAATGAAATACTGTGCTGTTTAAATCGAAAATTAGGCTACTTCAGTAATGAAAGAGGATAATAGAATAATCGAATGCTTTGATTTCATCCTCCACATTGTGTGGGATGGTGTATTTTGCTTATTTTAATTAGATTAGACACACGATGGATAAAAACACAGCATGGATGTATTCATTACTAACGTGTAGTGAGGCCAAACTGACCCGAGAAAAATATTTTAGGCTAACGTTCCCCTAACGTTAGTTTCTGGTTCCCAGAAAGTTTTTTAAGGTTTGTTTTTGGTTATCTTTACGGAAATAAAACGTTAGTTTCATGGTTTCTATAACGTTAAGGGAACCAGAAACTAACATTCTATTTCCGTAAAGAAAACTTTCCTTGGGAACCAAAAACGAACCTTAGAAAATAGCGTTCTGGGAACCAAAAACTAACGTTAGGGGAACGTTCTGGTAAACAAAAACTAACGTTAGTGGAACGTTCTGGGAACCAAAAATTGTTAGCTGGGTTCAAACTGAACTGCAGATGCGGGTTGATTGGGCTCCTTGCACCATCTGGTGGTGGACTAATTCAACCACAGTTTGCATAAACAGATATTCTGAATGACTGACTGCAAAAAGAAAGTAAAAAATAATGCAAGCACAAAACTACAGTTTATAATATATACATATATATATATTTCATTTAAATCACTTAAACAGACAATATGGTTACAACAGTACAATAGGTTTTACATTGCAAGACAACTGAGCGCAAGGTCTTAATACTAGATCCATTTGACCTTCCTAAATCAGCTGTCAATCATAAAATATCTACTCCATAAATTAGGTCAGCACATATTTTAACACCAATTTACAAAAGGAAAGCACACAATTCTCATTTCTCACAAACAGGTATAATGAACACGCAAAAAAGACGTGAAAATTGGACTCTCTAAAAGCACTGAGATGAGTTCAGTGAAGCTATAATCTGACAGTGTACATTAATTGAAAAGAATATAATACATAATGCATACAAAGTAATTATGGAATGTATTTTTTTTATCTTGGACTAAAAACACAGAACTTTCCTTTACATTTTCTTCCGACCACCAGTGTAGTTAAGAGACTTTTACATAAACTTACACAAGACTGGCTGTGAAGTTTAAAAGTTGCATTTCTACACTCAACAAATTGCTGAAAAATAGATTAAAACCTCAATGATTTAAGAGTAATCCACAGAGATCTTCAACTGGACGTCATAGAAAAAGCAATGATCTTTTACTGGAAAACAAATAAACAATGAAACATATGCTGTAGTGCAAGAAACGGGAAGGAGAATTATATTTTTTTTTAAACCGTAACACAGAGCACAGTTAACGCATGCCATGTGGATCACTATTCAAGAGTAATGTACCATTAGAATATGGGGATGTAGTTGTCAATCTTAGCCCTGTGCCTCTGGGCAATACACTCTGCAATCCACACAATGTTTCGGCACTCTTGCTCCTTTAACTTGACGTAGGCATAGAACACACTGAAATGAAACTGGTTCAGGAAGGCCAGCTTATTAAGTTTCACCTAAAAACAAATAACCCATGTTTTCACATTAGAACAAAACTATAGAGCAGTGGTTCTCAACTCAGTTCCGTGAGATCCATTTTCCTGCCGAGTTTAGCCCCAACTCTGCTAAAACACACTTGAACAAGCAAATCAGCCTCTTTAGGAATAGATGCATTCAACTTAATGAGGCGCTGCGCAAATCTATCGCCGTATGACATTAAAGTACCGTGAGAGCGATTCAAGTGCCGACTGCTACGTATGCATTTGAATCGCTCTCGCGGTACTTTAATGCGATACGCCAAGCAATTTTCACAGCCCTGCATTAAGTTGAACACATCTGTTCCTGAAGATGCTGATTAGCTTGTTCAGATGTGTTTTATCAGAGTTGGGGCTAAACTCGGCAGAGCTGAGAACCACTGCCATGGTTCAGTACATTACAGAGACCAGTACATCTATAGCCAAGAACTTAAAATGTTACTGAATAAATTTAAGATTCAGTGCAATCACATTCTCTTTAACTCTGTGAAAGCTGGTACTCACCTCATGCTCAAAGAATCGATCCTCAAGTGTTTTGTCTCCTGGGTTGCTGCCAGCACCCTCAAAGAGAAGCTTGTATTCCTGAAGAAACATGAAATCAAGCATCAAAACATTTTGTAGCCAAGACAGGCTATGTGAGCTGACAGAAAATAAGCACAGCTAAACAGTTTACATATATGACTCATTTGCTATTTTCATCCATGAGTCTTTCAGAACCATACAGAACAATAACAGGAACAACTTTCATTGAAAAATCAACATATCAGATGTCATTCCTCATTCTGTATGTTTAAACTGTCTAATCGCATTTGGTTAGACATGCGCGAAGCAATGAGTGGGTGAATGAGCAAGCAACATGAGGTCTGCATAGAGCTCACATAGATACTCACAGGGTAATAGTCAGCCACAGCTTTGACCTGCTCATAGTCATCGGCCCGGGCTAACTGTGCTAGACCTTCTGGGTAAAGCTTGCCACAGTGAGGGAAAAGTTTAGCTCTGTCTTCTTTGGAGAGCTCCGTACCAAAAGAGTTAATAGTGATGATGAAAGCCCTCCTGTCTGCCTCAAACTGACATACAAAACAAGGAAATACTTCTTTAATTGCATGTGACTGTTTGACAAACAATTGCCTTAACAGTATAACTTCATATATTTCTACGAGTATGCACTCACTTCCAGAATAGGGCACATGGTATCTGCAGTTGTTCCACCAAGTGATGTACAGAACTTGTAGAAAGCCTCGAGATAGGCCTGGAAAGAGAAAAGTAGGATCAATGACAGCTCATGGTTTTTACCCAAACACATGCAAAAAGTAAAAAAAAAATTTTTCAAGGTCTACTGTTCCCAGACTTCTAAAGGCAAGACTGACCTTGTAAAGGGTGTTACGTATTATTTCAATGTTCATTTCATCCAGATCCTGCTCAGAGATGCAATCCTGAAAGAAAGCGGCTGAAAAGACAGAGATGAAAGCCATTAGCTTTTACGTGGGGGATGTTATTCTCACTATTACTCAAGACTCATTTGTTTCACATGCAATCTGAAATCCTAAAAAATGAACAACATAAATACATTGCAGGACTCGCATCTCACTCACTTCCACATAACAAGAAGTGGATTGAAGATTACATGTGTTCTGCAAACTTTTCATAGGGGATTATTTTACCAAGCGGTGTATCTACAAGGATAGCATTATAGAGCTCTGCTGGAGTCTGGGCGATGTTGACCGCCTCCATTTGTTCAAAGCTGCCAAGTGGGTGGCATTTGGGCACCAGCTCTGAGATGGCACGCTGATGCAGAGTTCCAGTGATGAGCAGGATGACATTATCAATCATATAGCTGTATCTGCAAACACAACAAGAGATATGTAAGAGGTCTTGAAAAATGTGTTAAATCACAGTGAGTTTTCAAGTAATATTTAGGCAGATATTTTATTTGATTTCAATCAACGGAAGTGTTTTAATCGTTTCAGTAAACTATAATAACTTTGCAAATGATAAGTCTAGTATTACGTCTCACACTCCACACGTTGTGAACTTAGCGCATTGTACTCAAACGCATTGACCATTCGCATTGATACTGTATGTTTCTTCAATTTGACTGCACTCACGTGATGAAATCCATAAAGCTTGCCAGAGGTTCATAGGACTGGTTCCTCATATGGCGAAACTCGACCACCATCTTCTCTTTCAGTTTGTCATCAATGACAGAGACTGTGAGAGGGGAGGCTTCATTGGCCAGAAAGCTGCCATAGTCGGTGCTCTGCAAATGAAGCTTCAGGTCTATAATGAAATGAAAACCTTTAATATTGTTTTAATAATTAAACAAACACACACATACATAACTGTAAACCCAAATCCTCATTCCTATATAGAAAATACTCAAGGTTGGCTTCTGGCTGTCATGTCTACAGTCATCTGTTTCATTTTTCACAATTTCCAGTTCCTTAAAACACAGCCAGAAATTCCAAGCGAGTCACTATTAGAAATTTCAAAGGCTTCTGAAAAGGAGAGACAAACCTCACTATAATTTTCCATTACTTACTTCCATTACTTTACTATCAACTATCCATGTTCAATTTAAAAATATTTAAATAATTAGTAAGATCACGAACGGACTTCTTAAATTGTAAAATGTGAAATATGCGCAGGTTGAATCTGCCCGCCCTGCATTACTGACGTCATGACACATCACATGACCAGCACCAGACACTGGCTCACCATTAATCTTCATCTCTCAAACTAGACCTGCATCGCTCCTTAAAAGCGTTCACTGTTAACCTCAATCACTGCAATAAACAACATGACTGGTCGGTTTAAGCACGTTGGACAAATGTACAAATCAACACCGATCATGGGATTCCAGCCCGTAAGGTTAAACACGGGCCTTAGATACTGCAATACAGTACGTTAAATTACATGTAGAATAAAACTGTGTAATAAACAATACATTTACATTAGATAACGTACATATTAAGCCCATAAACAAAAACATCAGAAGCTGATTCATTAGATGCGTGGCTGACATGATGAATGTCAGTTAACATTCATATTTAAAGGCCCTTAAAGGGAAGCAGTAATAGTAGCAATATATTGTTCACGGGTATTTAATTATTATCCGGACAAAAGAAAACGTGTATAATAAAAGGTTATAAAAGCTGATCTCTGTTTGTTAAGGGGGATTTAACACTCTGCTGGTCCGCGCTGGCTAATGAAACAAGCTAACTGACATTAGCTGTATTATTATACGATTTGTGACAGGGTTGATAAAATACGCTTCTGCTTCCAAACTAATATAACATAATTTACACACACACACGCTCAGCTGTATGTGGAAAAGTCATAAATTAAAAGATATAACGTTATTCTGATCTGACACAGGACTCACCTTCCAGAGTTTCACACTGAACGAGGTTCAAATAATCGGCCTGAGATAAAATGCCAGCCTTAAATCCTCTCACCAGCCCCTCTAGATAACCATTATCCACATTAAAATATAATTCTGAGAAAGGCATGGTGAAAAAATGAGAGTAAAAGTGCGCTAGCTAAAACAGAGAGATGTAGCCGTGTGACAAAATCAGAAGAGGGAAGCCGCTCTGCTGATACCCGGATGTACGTGCACGCGCACTAAAACACACGCTCATGTGACCAAGCATCTGACCGTCAAATCTTTTAAACTGATCTCAGACCAGCCCTAAGCAACTGCATGCAACACATCAGAACCAAGTTAGAAGTTGAATTCCACCAAAAACCCATGTTTTGTTCTTTGGTGGAACTGTAAATATCCCTTAATTTTATGTTATCTACATGTGTAGATATTTCCCAGTACAACTGGGAAATATTATAATTTATATTTAGTGAGAATGTAAATAGCAAGCTTCCATTAGCCTACTTATAGAGCTTGTTAATCAACGTCACGCCACATTGAATGTTGCATCATCTTGGGAGGATGGCTGCTAGTGCGTTCAATGCAGTGTTTTGTTTTTCTTGTTTTATTAGGAAATGTGTAGGTCTGTCATGTGTTGGTCTGTCTTGCTGTTAAAAACTGCAAAAGCATTACACAGAGACGTTCAGGAAAAGCCCATGGTTCTTTCACTTTCGATTTCTCCATATATCAAACAAAACAAGTAAAGGTACTTATCAAAACAATAATAGCCATGGAGTATTATCCTCCCAAGATGGCGGCGCCACTGCAACATAGGGCGTGACGTCAGCTTCACATTCTCTATTACAATGATGGCCTCCTGGAACACAAACACACACAGTCTGATTCATCCTTACAACATTTATTAGGGGTCAAGCCAAGAAGTGGGGTTTGCACACACATAGGCCACGTACACACTGCAAAGTTTCGGGAGTGACAACCGCCTTTATATGCAGGAGTGAATTCACCAAACGATTGTTCCATGTATGTACAGAGCGGGAGTTCCTCCCGCATTTTGCAAGTTGTAACTATAGTAACGCGTTGTCTGAAGCAGTAAAGAAACACGAAGAGTTTAACCAGTTTGGTATGTTGTTTTCCGGTAAAGATTGGTTATGTTCCACATTTTGAGATTACAGTACCGCTAACTCATGTACCGCGTCAACGTATTCGACAGTGAGTACACTAAAATGTATTTAAGGCTGTTTCTTCTCCAAACTTTCATGTAGCTATTGACATGAAACTTGGTATGTCATCACAGTCATGAACTGACGTAACATACACAGTTTCGGCACAGCAAAATCCAGACATGTTAAAAATGACTATTTTTGCATATAACTTTTGAAAACGTTGGTCTAAAACAGTTCTCAACTCTGGCCCACGAGATCCATTTTCCTGCCGAGTTTAGCCCCAACTCTGATAAAACACCTGAAGAAGCTAATCAGCGACTTCAGGAACAGATGCGCTCAACTTAATGTGGGGCTGCGCAGATTGTTTGGCACATCGCATTAAAGTACCACGAGAGTGATTCAAATGCGTACGGAGCAATCTACACTTCGCTATCGCGGTATCGCACAGAATCGCTATCGCGGTACTTAAATGTCATACGCTGATAGATTTGCACAGAGCCGCATTAAATTGAACGCATCTATTCCCAGTGGTGTAAAGTATTTGAGTAAATGTACTTAGTTACTTTACTTAAGTATCTTTTTGGCTACTTTGTAGTTGTACTGAGTATTAAAGATATTAGCAAATTTTACTCTCTAATTGACTACATTTTTTAACAAGTATATGTACTCTTTACTTCACTACATTTGCAATTACCAATGCAATAACACATTACATTTACTCAACTTTTCTGAAAAATAAAGGTAATGACCTGGTTTAATTTAATTTTAAGGTAAAGCAAATTATGTCGAAACAGTTAAGTCTTCGTATGGAACATTTAATTACACCATTTAAATTAGTTAAACCAGATAGATTTTAGTAGACTAATATAATGTAGATTTCGTCGACTAAAAACAGACTAAAACTTGATAAATTGGGTTGACTAAAACTAAATTGCATTTTAGTCAAAAGACTATGACTAAAACTAAATCAAAATTTGCTGTCAAAATTGACACTGATCTTAATTCTAATTTCAGTTAAGCCTTAAAATGTTAAAATTCTTTATTATGTTGTATGTGCTACAAAATAAGTTACTGAAATTGTTAATATTTTGAAAATAAATGTTATTTGAATTTTTAATTTTGTTCAAAATATCGAGATGTGTGTCGTACCTTGAACCCAGCATCGAGATATGTACCGAATCGTGAGCTGAGTGTATCGTTACACCCCTAGTATTAAGTAATTACTTATGATCCGGAACCGTATTATAAAGTGAAAAACATGATAACTTTTTAATAATTACTCAGGTCTTATCACAACAGTATTAAGTAATTACTTATGATCCGGAACCGTATTATAAAGTGAAAAACATGATAATGTCATGGTAACGAGGAGAGACATGGACAGAGAACCCAAGTGCAGACAGCGGGTAAGGGGTTAACATAAATGTTTAATAAAATACAAAACATGAAACAAAAACCCACGAGGGGGTAAAACATCACACAGCAAGGATATTAACAAGAAGGGTAAACAGGGACCTAGACAACTACACTAAACTAAACTCAACCCAACAAGACTATATACAATACAAGCCATAAACTACCATTAACAAAACTATACAATGCACTACAGATAGGGATGGTGACAAGGTACGGACCAGGCAAAATGAACTGACACAAGACAGAAAGCACAAGGGCATTAAATAAGGGAACAAATCAAGAGGGAACAGCTGACGGGCATGAAACAACAACGAGCAATAATGAGGAGCCGAGAGGGCGGGAACAGAGACAGTCTGGAGGGAGTATGGCAAGCCATAAGGGCCAAAATTACCTCCCTCCACATAAAACATGAGGTTCTGTCATGAACCATGACAGATAACTTTTTAATAATTACTTAGGTCTTTTCACAACAGTATTAAGTAGTTACTTATGATCCGGAACCGTATTATAAAGTGAAAAACATGATAACTTTTTAATAATTACTCAGGTTTTACCATATCAGTACTAATTACTTATGATGGATTATAACAATTATAAAGTGAAAATCATGATAACCTGGTAATAAAAAATTAATTCTGGGGTATATTCCAAGTATTACCAATAAATAAAACAGTACTGTTAAAACAAAAGCTTGTAGTGACTAATTTACCATCCACACATACACACACACACCTCAATAGAGCTGACTTTTATGGACACAATAGATACATTTTAATAAATCCTAACAAAAACTTTACAGCTACACAATAGTCACAGTAGTCAATGCAATATGAAATTGAAAATGGTTTTATCGCAGAACTTAAAATAACTTAACATATCTGACACAAAATGTCAACTGTAAATGCAGGTTTCGGTTATTAGCTTCCAGTTGTTTCTGTGAATCACAGCGCCTTGTTTGCTTCTCTTTTCTGTAGCTTTCTGTATCTGTCTGCATAAAGACATTGGCGATTGCACGTTGAATATATCAATAAAGTAAACTGCACAACTGGTCTTTTTCATTTTAGAAGCGCTTTAGCGTTAGCAGCATTCTGTCATGGCTCTGCTTCATTTAGTCATGTTTTTCTTGGTCCTGTAGCAGAGCCATGGCAAAGCCTTCGGTTCTATGTGAGAAAGCCATGAGATGTTTATGTTTTTGACATCTCATGTGTTTTCTCGTGTCTTTGTCATTGGCCCCGCCCCTCTCATTTCTTGTATTGCTTCCCTGCCGTGTCTAATGTTTCCCACCTGCCCTGTGTCATTATCCCTCATTTGTCTCTCCTTTAAAATGCCCTCGTTTCATTGTCTTGTTGCTCTTGTATTACGTTTGATGTGCGTTCTGTGCATGTATTCCTGAACGTGTCTCGTGTGAGTATTTACCTTACCTTGTCTTGTTTGCTTTTGGTTATCCTTTTCCTGCCCCTGGACGTTGTGTTGTGTTGTGTTGTGTCGTGTTTTGTTTTGTTTAGTTTAGTTTTGCCCCATCGAGGGAAGTGTTTGTTTCTTGTTTTGTATTTTAGTTCGTTCCTGTTTTGTGACACCCCCTCGTGGGTTTTTCCTTTGTTTGTTTATTGTCAAGAATAAAAGATTTCTGTTAACCCCTTCACCACCTCTGCCTGCCTGCAATTGGGTTCTTCTTTCCACGCAACCTTGACAGAATACAAGAACCATACTGAACCCAGCAGGTATGGACAGTTCCCTGCAAGCCCGCCAGACCCGGTTATTGTTCGGGCTTCGCCAGGGGGATCGGGGGGTACGGGAGTTTGCCCGTACCTTCCTGGATGCGGCGGCAGAGACGGGGTTCGGTGAGAAGGAACTTACCGTAATTTTTAATGGCTGTCTCACCGAACCCCTCAAGCCCAGCGAGATGAGGATGCTGAGTCCCCTGTACTTTGGTGACATGCTCAGGTACGCGGTCAACCGGGATGAACCATGGCCCACTACGCCATCCTGGGTATCCTCTCCGCTGGCTACCGTCCCGGAAGACCTTGTCCTGGCCACCGTGACCTTGGGGGACTCAGCCCCTCCATCCTCAAGCTCTGTCGTTCCGCCCACCTCCAGCTCCGCCGATCCATCTCCACCCTCCGCGACCCTCCGTGGCAAGCGGGGAAGGAGGGCATCCGGGGAAGTGTCTACGGACTCCTCCGGTGCGAAGCTAGCCACTCCCTCCACTGCTGCCTCGCAGCCAACCACAGGCCCTGCGGTTCGGTTAAAGAAGAAGAGGCAGCGGAGGGGGGGACGCAGACTCCTGAACAGCCTGTGTCCAGTCCTTTGTCCAGTCATGTGTCCAGTCCGGTGAGCCAGCCGGCATCCAGTCCGGTCCAGCCAGCATCCAGTCCGGTCCAGCCGGCATCCCAGCCGGTTATCCAGCCGGCATCCAGTCCGGTCCAGCCGGCATCCCAGCCGGTTATCCAGCCGGCGTCCAGTCCGGTGCAGCCAGTGTCCAGTCCGGTGCAGCCGGCGTCCAGTCCGGTGATCCAGCCGGCGTCCCAGCCGGTAATCCAGCCGGCATCCCAGCCGGTGATCCAGCCGGCGTCCAGCCCGGTGCAGCCGGCGTCAAACCCTGTCCAGCCGGCTTCCAGCCGGCCTTCCAGCTGGGTCCCAGCCTTGTCCCGCCGATGCTCAAGTCGGCGGTCCCCTCCAGGACTTCCCCTACGTCCCCCAGGACTCCGCGCCCTCGAGCGCAGCCGGGGACTAAGACTATTCCCCCTTCTCCCTACCCCCATGGACTGCCCCCTATGAGCCCTTGTTTGGCCCCCCCCCCCCCCATGTTTGTTATTTTTATTGTCCCACCCAAGCCCTGTTGTTATTTTGTCATGTCTGCCGTTGATTTTGTTTTCTCTGTTTTGCCTTGTCCTGTCTGTCACCCAGTCGGTCTTGTCCCGTCCGTCTACCCCTTGGTGAGCACCTGGAGGTGCTCATTAAAGGGGGGGCTTCTGTCATGGCTCTGCTTCATTTAGTCATGTTTTTCTTGATCCTGTAGCAGAGCCATGGCAAAGCCTTAGGTTCTATGTGAGAAAGCCATGAGATGTATGTTTTTGACATCTCATGTGTTTTCTCGTGTCTTGTCATTGGCCCCGCCCCTCTCGTTTCTTGTATTGCTTCCCTGCCGTGTCTAATGTTTCCCACCTGCCCTGTGTCATTATCCCTCGTTTGTCTCTCCTTTAAAATGCCCTCTTGTTTCATTGTCTTGTTGCTCTTGTATTACGTTTGATGTGCGTTCTGTGTATGTATTCCTGAACGTGTCTCGTGTGAGTATTTACCTTACCTTGTCTTGTTTGCTTTTGGTTATCCTTTTCCTGCCCCTGGACGTTGTCGTGTTTTGTTTAGTTTAGTTTAGTTTTGTTTTGCCCCATCGAGGGAAGTGTTTGTTTCTTGTTTTGTATTTTAGTTCGTTCCTGTTTTGTGACACCCCCTCGTGGGTTTTTCCTTTGTTTGTTTATTGTCAAGAATAAAAGATTTCTGTTAACCCCTTCAGCCTGCCTGCAATTGGGTTCTTCTTTCCACGCAACCTTGACAGCATTCAATCTGAACACGCTGCTGCTGTGACTTCCGCATACGCTGATGTCATTTTCATGCCCCTCCTCCTTAAAGTAAAAGTGCATCATTTGTAGTTAAATAGTGTAATGGTTGATTCACAAGAAAAGCTTTCAGTTTTACCACAGAAACATTAGTGACAATACAATGATTAAGAGGGAGATTATTTTTTTTACTATTTTTGGTTGAAAAGCACAATAGATTGATTGATTTGTTTTGAATCAATTTAAATTAAAATATCACAGTATTGAGATTTCTACGAAATTCCCAAAAGAATTTGTTGAAATTAATTTCAACTATTCATATAATTAATTCGGTAACACTTTAGTATAGGGGGCAATTCTCACTATTAACTACAGTAGTTGTTATTAGCATGCCTGTTATTGTCATATTGGCTGTTTATTAGTACTCATAAAGCACATATTCTGCATGACCATACTCTACTTCCCTAATCCTACCCAATACCTTAACCTAACAACTAATTACTAACTATTAATAAGCAACAAATTAAGAGTTTATGGGGGGAAAAGTCTTAGTTAATGGTTTGTTAATAGCGGGAATTGCCCCCTATTCTGAAGTGTGACCATTAATTCTAATACCAAAGATGTATCTTTAATAGGCTGCTTACCGGCAAAATTATGTTTAGCAACTGTTAATGAGTAGTTAATGGATAGCTATTTTAAATGGGTCTTAGTTACTGTATAGTTCTGCAGGAGACATACAGCATTTAGTTGTTATTAATGACAATTAAATAAGTAATAAGTAACTAATTGTTACTTACTTTAAACATCGGCATGCTGTTACCTACTGGTTAGTTAATCTTTCTTCCTTATTAGTTATCAGCAGGCACGTGCAGGGGGGGGGCTTTGGGGGCTTGACCCCAGGCCCTTTTTCTTCCTCGAGAGAAAGTGCCCTTTTTTCTGGGATTTTTAAAAATAAACAAATGTGTGTGTGTTTGTGTGTGTGTGTGTGTGTGTGTGTGTGTGTACGTGTGCGTGTGCGTGTGTGTGTGTGTGTGCGCGCGCGTATGTGTTTCTGTTCGCGCACAGCTTTCCCTGTCAAACAAATAGAACATCTCAGGTCAAGTCGGGAAATGTTGAGAGTTCCGATGCATTTCTTCCATCCGCGTCTCCACGCAGGCGCGTAGCAGCGCATAGCGGGCACGCGCAGCGCACTGAGCACAGCTGTGTGCAGCACGTTTGGCACATCAGGCAGAGAGCCGCAGAAGTGAAGCCCTCCCTCCTTTCCAGTAGCGTTTGTCTTGGCGTGGAGGTGAGTGGTGATGAACAGACTAGCTACATGTGCCTCGAATTCACAGCTAATTATCCAAAAGACAAACCGCAAATATTGTTTTGCTAACATCCATCACTTATGAGCTGAGTTAGCTAAAGTTTCGCTAAGGCAGTATATTATTAACTTACATGCTAACTAAATGAAGTAACGACAGCTGAATACAGTATAATTAATAACGTCATCAGAATCGCCTCATTGATATGTAGGCATTAAGTAATTAAAATGTGCTAACTTGCAGGCAATGCAGATGAATATTAAAAAAAACTAAAGCATATCACCAGTTATTAGTTAATATGACTTACATCAAGAGTATTTTCCCTTGAAATGTTATGTTTAAATAGTCAGATATATATGCAGCTTGTTTTGGGTTAATTTAGAAGAAATCTACAGAAGCAAACAGACGAGGGTATAGAAGGCTTAAAACAAACACCTTAATGTGTATTTTGGATGTTTCCTTTCCATTAGAGCAAAAGAAGACATGAAAGCAAAATAGACCAACATCTCAAAATTGAACAGTACATTAAGTGTCCCGCCTTAAACAATTTGACAAGTTTGATGTCAGACTCCTCATCTAATAACTATGCAGACTCCTCATCTAATAACTATCCATTTTATATGTTGTGTATGCTGATAGATCTAAGCAGCCCTCCCTCAAAAGTGAAACAAAGTTCTTGTCACCATCAGTGTGTGTGTGCGTGGTACAGTAAGTGTAATTATAACAACAATAATAATATTATTAATAATAATAATTAGTTAAGCTGCTGTATTTGTGTATTTTGTCAATCATTTTTTGCAGTGTGTTTTAATTAATTTTTCAGGTTTTTGTCATGAAAAATATCAAATTAGCACCGACTGCCTTTTTCAGTTTAGTGTGAAGGTCATTGTTGGTGTCCCAATAACACTAAAATAATTAAAAGTTTATTGGCTTGTGCAAAATAAACAAATTATTAGTGAAAATATGTCCTTTTCCTTTGTGCAGTCATTTATTCTATGTATATACTTGAAACTTTAGCATAGAAATCATACACATTGTGGCTTAGTATCCTTTGTTGTTGCCTGTTCTTGTGATAAAATTAGTGAATTCTAAGGAAGACAATGGTCTCTATGTGAACTGATTATTTTGTAGACATTGTTGGAAAATGAAACAACATGAAACAATTGGGTGAGTGTGAGGGATTTTAAAAAAGTTGTTTTTAATATATTTAACATTTTGTTTGGAAAAAATTAAAACAAATATGAGAGGTGCCCTTTTTTTCCACTTGAGCCCATGCCCCTCAAAATGTCTGTGCACATCCCTGGTTATCAGTAATGACTACAGTGTTAATGCAGAACTAACCATTTGTTCTGCATTAGTTCCTACATAACTATACTATAAGTATGAAACAGTATTATGATACCGCAATTTATTATATTCTGAGTGCCTTTACCTGTTTTTAATATTGGTTTAATATTAATCTGACATGTCCAAAATATTTCCCCTTGGGCCATTGTTGAGCCTGACCCCGTAATTACTACTTGCAGCTATATTTCATACTTAAGTATATAAATATATTATTTCTTTCTATGTGGAATCTTTCTGTGTGTTGAATGTTGGAACATTTTGAACTATTTTTAATTCCTTGTTTTACATATTCTTGGTGTCAAGGATTGGCAGAAGAACCCAAGCGCAGGCAGGCAGTGAAGGGGTTAACAGATATTTATTTTAACAACAAAACAGAAAACACCCACAATGGGGGAAAAACAGAACTAAGAAATATATATATATATATATAAAACAAAAAACTTCCCACGATGGGGCAAAACTGGAAAATAACAAAACAGACTTACGACACAACGTCACAAAACAAGGCACAGAACAGGAACCAAGGTACACAGGAACATGAGCACAAACGCAATGCATACACAACGTAGTACACGCAATACAAGAGCACAGGACAAAGAAACAAGAGGGTATATATAGGGAAGACAAACGAGGGATAACGACATGGGGCAGGTGTGGGACATTAAACACTCAGGGAAAGATAACGAGGAAACGAGAGGAATGGGGCTCAATGACAAGACACTGGAGAGAACGTATATTATTGTCAAACGGACAATAATATGTTTCTCTCCACACATAACCAAAGACTTTGTCATGGCTCTGCTACAGGACCAAGAAAAACATGACTAAGGAAGCAGAGCCATGACAGAAGCCCCCCCTTTAATGAGCACCTCCAGGTGCTCACCAAGGGGTAGACGGACAAGACAAGGCAGACCGAGACAAAGACAAAAACCAGACAAACATGGTGAACATGACAAGGGGTAGACAGGACAACAAGACTACAGGATTGGGGTGGGATAACAAGAACAACAAACATGGGAGGGGGGGTGGGGCAAAACAAGAATTTACAGGGGGAAAACCAAAAGGGTTGGGGGGAACAGTCCCAGTCCCCGGCTGCGCTCGAGGGCGCTGAGTCCTGGGGGACCTAGGAGGAGACCCGGGGGGGACAGTCTTTGACCCCGGGGTCTCCCCGGGGCCTGCTTGGCTGCCGGACTAGGGACCGGCTGGAAGGCCGGCTGGACCGGGCTTGACGCCGGCTGGAAGGCCGGCTGGACAGGGCTTGACGCCGGCTGGAAGGCCGGCTGGACAGGGCTTGAGCCGGCTGGAAGGCCGGCTGGACAGGGCTTGACGCCGGCTGGGCGGGACCGCTGGTCACCGGACGCCGTGAACCCGACTGGCAGCTGGACCACGGACTGGACCCGTCCACCGGACTGGACGCCGGCTGGAACGACTACGGGACCCGGACTGGACGCCGGCTGTCCCGAGACTGGACGCCGGCTGATCACCGGCACTGGAGCCGGCTGGACACCGGACTGGACGCCGGCTGTCACCGGACTGGACCGTGATCACCGGACTGGACCGACTGGACGCCGACTGGACCGCTGGACGCCGCTGGACCACGTGGACGCTGCACCGGACTGGATGCCGGCTGCACCGGACTGGATACCGGCTGCACCGGACTGGATCCGGACTGCACTCGGCTGGACACCAGACTGGACACCGGACTGGAAGGAGCCTGCGCTGCCCGCCGCTGCCTCTTCTTCTTCAGCCGAGCCACCCGCCTGGAGGTCGGCTGAAGGAAGGATGTAGAAGGCATGGCTGGTTCCGGCTGGGACTCCTCGGAGGTGGACTCCCAGGATGCTCGCCTCCCCCGCTTGCCAACGAGGTGGATGGTGGAGAGGCTGCCGAGAGTGGGAAGGATGGAGTGGCGGTGCCCACAACCCCGATCTGCAGGGAACCACGCTCAGGAATCGTGACCAGCGGAGATGGGTAGCTGGTAATTGCTGAGGCCGTGGACTCCGATCGTTCCGCGGCGGACAGCCACACAGCGTCGAAGTCCAACGGTCTCAACGCCCTCATCTCCGCCCGCAAAAGTGGGTCCCTGAGACCGGAGTTAAATAGCACCGCGAGCTCCTCCTCCCCGAAGACGCCATTCTCGACGACGTCCAGGAACCTGTCCACGTACTCATCCATGCTCTCGTTCCCCTGGCGAAGTCCGCAGAGGAGGCGAGCTAGGTGGGACCGCCCGGTGCTCATGCTGCCTGCTGGGTTCAGTGATGGCCGTGATTCTGTCAAGGATTGGCAGAAGAACCCAAGCGCAGGCAGGCAGTGAAGGGGTTAACAGATATTTATTTTAACAACAAAACAGAAAACAGAACAAAAACACCCACAATGGGGGAAAAACAGAACTAAGAAATATATATATATAAAACAAAAAACTTCCCACGATGGGGCAAAACTGGAAAATAACAAAACAGACTTACGACACAACGTCACAAAACAAGGCACGGAACAGGAACCAAGGTACACAGGAACATGAGCACAAACGCAATGCATACACAACATAGTACACGCAATACAAGAGCACAGGACAAAGAAACAAGAGGGTATATATAGGGAAGACAAACGAGGGATAACAACATGGGGCAGGTGTGGGACATTAAACACTCAGGGAAAGATAACGAGGAAACGAGAGGAATGGGGTCAATGACAAGACACTGGAGAGAACGTATATTATTGTCAAACGGACAATAATATGTTTCTCTCCACACATAACCAAAGACTTTGTCATGGCTCTGCTACAGGACCAAGAAAAACATGACTAAGGAAGCAGAGCCATGACACTTGGTATATGTCCATTTGAAATATATTACACTTACATTACATTACATTTAGTCATTTAGCAGATACTTTTATCCAAAGCGACTTACAGAGAGTTCAGGGAGCAATAAGCGATATGTCATACAGGAGCAATAATACAATAGGTGCTAATACAAAGTTACTAGTTTCAGCAAAAGCCAGACCACTACCTGTTGAGAGAAAGAGAGAGGGTTAGTGTGTTTTTTTTCTCATTTGTCTGTCAAATTCACAGAAGAGATGGGTTTTAAGTCGTTTTTTGAATGTTGTGAGAGATGTGCTTGACCGGACTGAGTTAGGAAGAATGTTCCACCAGGAAGGAGTTGTGAAGGAGAATGAGCGGGAAAGAGATTTACTGCCCTTTTGAGAAGGCAATACAAGACGCTGCTTGTTTGCTGAACGCAGGGATCTTGATGGGGTGTAGGAGTGTAGGAGGGTGTGAAAGTATGCTGGTGCAGATCCAGTGATAGTCCTGTAGGCAAGCATTAGTGACTTGAATCTTATACGGGCTTCAACCGGTAGCCAGTGGAGAGAGATGAAAAGGGGTGTCACATGAGCCCTTTTGGGCTGTTGGAAGATGAGGCGTGCTGCTGCGTTCTGAACCATCTGGAGTGGTTTGATAGCCTTTGCAGAAAGACCAGCATGGAGAGCATTGCAGTAGTCCAACCTTGAGATTACCTGGACAAGGAGTTGTGCCACATGCTCAGTGAGATAGGGTCTAACCTTTCTAATGTTGAATAAGTCATATCGGCATGACCACGTTGTCTTTGCAATGTGATCATTGTAGGACAGCTGTTCATCAAATATGACTCCCAGGTTCCTGGCTGTTTTGGAAGGAGTGATTGTATATTGCCAAGATGGATGGTGAGATCGTGTTGCACCGTGGGGTGTGCCAGAAACACGAGTACTTCTGTCTTGGCAGGGTTCAGCTGGAGGTGATGCTCTTTCATCCATATATCTTTATAAAGCAATTAAAATGTGTTAAATACATTAAAAAGCCTTTGGATTAAAGGGTATTGGCTTTTGAAAGACACCGGATTCATGTTTATGGTGCACTTGAATCAACTTCTGATGTTTTGTTTCATGGTAAGGTTTATTGAACATTGACATAGCCAACCTATGATGTGATAAATGAAAAGGCTGGGGATAATGGTCTTGATCAGAACCTGGTAATTCATGTACATTTTCACATGGATTATTAATAGATTTCTGTGAACTCAGCATTGCTTTTTTGTAAATTCCTGTTGCTACAAGATTAAATGTTGATAAATTCGCTTTCAGATGAAACGCTCAGTCCATTATTCGTTCAGATATGTCGTTTATGTGTTCCAAACAGCAGGATATGAACTAAAATGAGCTTAATTCAATATCAGACATAAAAGCTAATCATGGTTTAAAATAGCAGCAGGTATTTGTTGATGAGACGTCATTCCTTTATATTTTAGCATTACAGACACACACTCACATTTAATGTAAAATATGAACATATATATACTGTACACATATTTCATATATCATTTTTATTTCTTTATTAATTTCTAGTTTCACTATTATAATATAAGAGATAAAATAATACTGTGACCACTTCTCATATGAACTGACCTTTTATTTGACAGTTATGTAGCACGTACTTAAACAACATATGCTTGCTTAACACATCCTTGTATGCTCACATACACACAACCAAAAAATCACAAAAAAATCTCTTCTCTGCAAGTTGTATCTTTTGTACAATGTGACAAATAAATAAGTTGAATTCAATTGAATAAGTTACATTTTGTTAAATCTTATACATTCTATAGATCCTATACATTCTAGTTGTCATTAGAAGCACATAAATCTGACCTTGCAAAGTTCATCCTCATAAATGTTATTTTATTTGATCCTTGCAAATGGATGTTGTCTTGCGTCATGAGCACTAAACAGCAGGCTGGAGTCATCAGCTGATTGTAGATGTATTAGCGTCATAACCCGCTTTGAGTAATGAAGTGTATACTGGTTAGTAATCAAAAGTGAGGGGCAATATTATGTATCAATATGGAATGTTGGCTTAAACTCAGATTCCCTGAAGTACATGCGGTGCCTTGCACAAGGATTAACCAATGCCCGTAACCAATTAATTAGTAGTTTAGATTTTTATTATTATTATTCATCACACTGCAAAATCTAAATCTTGTCACTTTAATATTTAAAAGATCATAATATATGAACGACCAGCAGTCCCCATGATGGAAATTGATTATTAAACATATTAAATGATGTAAAAATGCAAAAAAAAAATGTTTGTGTGATGGTTAGGTTTGAGGTGAAGGTTAGGGGATAGATTAAACAGTGTTTACAATATAAAAATCATTAGGTCTATATCATTGTTACTATGTGTGTGTATGAGTGGTTTTGCCAGGCACACGAGACCACTCCTCCAGCAATGATCAGCACGATGTGATCCTCACCTCCCACTTCAAGAAGCAGCTTTATAAATCAAGAGTCTTGTATACGCCCTCAACCAGGGACGCAGATCACTGCAGGTAGGTAAAACACCCACACTTCAAAACTCCACACACAAATTTGAAAACAAACAGACTGACAAAAACATTTGCTGATTCATGCAAGATTTCAAACATCTTAAAAGGGCTTAACCTTAATCTGTATTTCCTTGATTTCTTTAGTGAAAAGGTTCAAGTAGATCATCAAAAGGGTGGCTGAAGTTAATCTTATATGTGAGTTGATTATGATGCTGAACGCAATGTTTTTCTGCTGGGTTATAATGAATGTCATGGTGTTGGCATTACATCCAAATCTGAGGCGAAGTCAAAACTCTGTTGCCTTTTCTGATGCAGGTAAGATTCTTTTATTCAAGTTGTCTCTAAGACATAAAACGCGAAAGAGTGCCTCATTTTCTGTTGATAAATTAAAATATGAATATGAATGTGAATTAAAATTGTGGAAAAAGAAAATGTATATTTGTAAAACAGAAATTTAAATAGTTTCTAATGTATTTTGATAAGTTGCAGATAATTTCTTGTTTTTGTAAGTCAAATAGCAGATGACACTGTGTCAGAAGGAAACATTTGCATATAATATTTGCATTTTAATCATTATTTTAATATAAATATTTATATTTAAAAGAAGTAACTTAAAAGACTTTAGCATTAATACTACAAAACATTACGTTTCAAAATTATGAAATTTAAAATATTATAATATAGCTTTTAAAGCAGTTTGTGTTTGGTTTATTTGTATTATTCATGGTGAAGACTTACTATCTGAAGTGGATCCAGAGCAATTTGAAATAAACTCAGCAGAAGACAAAATGATAGAAGAACTTGGCTTCTATGATGAGGTAATGACATTTAATGTACTGTATCTAAAATAAAGTGACTTGCAGAAGTTTACTTTTATTATAGGGGATGCTCTCATTCAAATCTGTGCCTTATTCTACCATATAGGGATAGTTCACCCAAAAATGAAAATTCTGTCATGAAGTACTCATCCAAACCTGTATACATTTCTTTGTTCCGTTGAACACAAAGAAAGACATTTGGATAAATGTTAGCAACTTAGTTTTATGGGGCACCATTGACTACTTTTTTTGTTCTGTTAAACACAAAAGAATATATTTAGAAGAATTTATGACAACAAAGAGTTCTGGGGCACCTTTGAATACCATTTTTGACTACCCCAGATATCCCTTTAAAGGTATAGTTCACGGAAAAATTACCCAACATTATGTCATCATTTACTCACCCTCTTGTCATTTCAAACCTGTATGACTTTCTCTCTCCTGCAAAACACAAAAGAAGAATGAAGAATGTTGATAACTGAACACTGTTGTTCTTTAAAATATCTTCTTTCATACAAGTTTGAAATGACGAGAGCGTGAACTATCCCTTGAAGCAAAGGTTTAGTGTTGATTGAACTTTTCTGTCATTAACCACAGTCATTATTTGCATCATTAACTGATGAAGTGTTTTTTTAAGTGTACTTTATCTTTCCATGTCCACAGGATGGCGGTAAAGCTGTACAGCTGCAGAGAAGAGGCACTCGCTCCCCTAGCCGCTGTATCCCACATCAGCAGTCCTGCCTGGGACACCACCTGCCCTGCTGTAACCCCTGCGATACGTGTTACTGTCGCTTCTTTAAGGCTTTCTGTTACTGCCGGAGCATGGACCACACCTGCAAACATGAACATGCATAGAGCCCAGCATTACCATGAACTGCGTCCATTTATAGTGTATACTACTAAAGAATGTGAATATGGATAGTGCAAACATACTGCCTACACTGCTTTATAATATCCACAAAGAGGTTTGTTACTATAGAACACATATGTGACCCTGGACAACAAAACAAGTCTTAACGGTCAATTTTTCAAATTGTACATCACATGAAAGCTGAATAAATAAGCATTCTATTGATGTATGGTTTATTAGAATAGGGTAATATCTGGCGAAGATACAACTGTTTAAAATTCCGGAATCTGAGGGTGCAAAAAAATCAAAATATTGAGAAAATTGCCATTGAAGTTGTTAATCAGACGCACTGTAGCAGGCCATCCACTCATAATTTTTTTATATATATTTACTGTAGGACATTTACAAAATATCTTCATGGAACATGATTTTTACTTAATATCCTAATGATTTTTGGCACAAAAGAAAAATCTATAATTTTGACCCATAGAATGTATTTTTGGCTATTACTAAAAAAGTTCCCATGCTACTAAGACTGGTTTTGTGGTCCAGGGTCACACATATTATAAAAAGAGATATAAGGTGCCCAATGCATAGAACAAAGAGCATTTCATCTTTTTATTCCTGCAGGACTGCAGGTGTTGTTTTCTATCAACTTTAAGGTTAATCTTAAACGTTGTCCTAAATATTTTTCATATATTTGCGTTCAATAAACAATGGTTACTGCATACAGTACTGTATGTTTGTTTGTTATTGGAAGAGCTATAAAAAGTCATAAAACATCAGTTCTAAACTATTAAAATAATTAAGAAATAAAGAATTAAAAGAAAAAACTATCTGAAGGCTCCATGAATCACGTGACGCTCGAAAAATTAGAACTTCCGTTGTCGCACCTCTCTCTCTCAAAGGCTGCGTCCTCCAGAGGTCTCATTCGAAGGCTGCTATGTCATCGAGGCTGTCTCGTTTCATAAAATCAGGTAGGACTCTCCGGAGGCACCCTTCAAATGTGACCTTCTTCGACAGGAATTCGGAGGATACATGAGCTGTATCCTTCGTTGCTGGAGATAACCCACGATACGCCCTTTTCACAATGACGTCACTTAACTTCCGCCTTTTTGCAAAGCAGTATCATAACATCCGTCTTGCAACAAACAAGAAGAACAAGAAGAAGAAGAACTTCCGTTTTGCCGTCGCGATGGAATTTAACAACAGTGAGAAAAAAACTGACAGAACACTTATTCAAGTACTTATCCTAGCACCTTTGCTAATACAAAAAGAAAACAAAACACTTACCTTCATAATCAAACAGGTACTGTTCAACGAAGAATTTGTATCCTTTCTCTAGCTTTGATCTTGTCGTTAGCGAAAATTTGTCTGCAAGACGTTGTGCATCATCTAGCCGTATTTGTGGCAGATGTGCAAGCCACTTGGTAAACTCCATTCTGAGGCGCTAGCGGAAGTAACTTCTTCTTCTTGAGTTTTACTGGCGGTTGGCAAATCTGCTTATAGGTGCATTACCGCCACCTTATGAACTGGAGATGCTAGCGGAAGTAATGATACACTGCTTCGCGGCAGAACGGAAGATGCGTGACGTCATGTGAAAAGGGCGTATTCTTTGCGTCGACCAACGTCTGTTATTTGAATAAACAGCAACAGCTGCACATTCAATCAAATATGTGGTGTTTAAATATTAACAGTTTACAATTTGTGCCACTTTTTTCATCTTAGCAGGCATATGTAGTAAATAGGTTTACAAGTGTTTAGTGATTTTTAAACGTTTTGAAACAGTAAGGCAAATTTTTTATATTTGTTTAACTCTTTTGGCATTGTTTAGGCTAGAAAGTAACCAACTTATACCTCTTAAATCATGTAGAAATAATTTTAATTAATTTGACAGGTGTGTGAGTGCAACGTGTTGTCATAGCAACGTGGTACTTCCTATTTCCTTTTCTGCAAGGATGATACCTCTGGAGGACACAATGACGCAGCCTTACGAAACGAGATACAGCTACTGGCTGCGTTCGGAATCGCATACTCAATGAGTAGGTACTTAATTTCAGTAGGTACGTACTCAACGGGGCTAAATGGGTAAGTAACAGTTACTTGCTGCGTCCCAAACCGCATACTGTCATACTATATAGTAGGCAAAAAGCAGTAGGCGAAAGAGTAGTATGTCCCAAACCTCAGTATTCATAAAACAGTAGGCGAGAAATTTACGCCCGGTGCACTATTTCTCGCGAGATTTGGACGTGTGTATATTACTGTGGCGTCCGAAACCGCCTACTTACCTACTATATAGTATGTGAAAACAATATACAGTAGTATGTCTCCAACCTCAGTATTCATAAAAGAGTAGGTGAGAAATTCCCGGATGGCTTAGTGGTTACTTCTACATTATGAAGCACCCAGCGACAGATACTTGGGATACTACTATATCCCATGAGCCCACGGGAATTGATAAGTTCAAACAGTAGCATGGCGGAGAACTGCGAGGCAGGTGTTTTCAAATGTGAGTATTACTAGCCAACAACGCTTCTCTTGGCGTTGCTGTAGGGGGCCAGTGCCCCTGTGTCAGCACACTTGGCACCCCACTGGCCCCCCTAAATCTGGAATCGTTTCTGGAATTTTTTACCACAACCGAGCAATTTCGGGTGCAATACACAGTTTGTCCTGCGAGTGGCAGTAACGATGCATGTGTGCCAAAAGGAAGATTATGCAAGCAAGACGCAAACAATCTCGAGTCTGTGTGCATAAGCAAGATTACGTCTACATCATACAGGTAATGGAAATATTTTGTAAAAATATAACGAAAATGCATATCATTACACATCATATTAAAATACTGACCTATTTTTTCCGGTGTTGCGCATGTTAAATCTACATATAAAGCAGTCGTGACTCGTGCGCACACAAAGAATCAGCTGCTGCCAGAGAACGTGTAACACACTAAAGAAATTTTATTTGTTGATGAAATGAGATCAAATGCAACTTACATTCATTGGGGTGAATGTTTGATAAAATGCACTTTTGCCTTATAATTAAAATAAATGGTCTGTCATTCCCAAGGAATTAGCAGAGCAGAGGTGGACAGTAATGAAGTAAATTTACCTAAGTACTGTACTTATATACACTTTTTCAGTGTATATACACAATCTGTACTTTACTTGAGTATTAATTTTTCTGAGTACTTGTACTTTAACTTCACTACATTTGAAAGACAAATAACATACTTTTTACTCCACTATGTTTAAAAAAGGTCCAAAAGTAGAAAATGGTTTCTATGCAGCGGGGTTTCCTGTGTGCGCAATTTATCTGGCTTGCGATCGCCAGGACCTTTTACTGTTGCCAAGTATTTCAGTTTTTCTAAGATCGCGGTTTTCCGGCAAGCTTTGAATGGCCATTTGGCAGATTTTTTTACGCAAATCTGGCAACTCTGGGATCTTCCCTGCTAAACTAATGTAAACGTAGGCGCTGTTACATTGTTGATAACGCTCTAAAAAGGCAAATAGAACAATAAAAGAGGAAAAAGGCACATGTTAAAGTGTGGTGTAATCATCTGTGGGTTACGATCAGTCAAAGATCGTTGAAACATTGTCATGAAAATGATCGGCATAAATAAGCATCACATACACCTTGAGCTACGCGTGCGTGTTAACTTCTGAACTGCTGCTATATCATTTAAAGCGATTTGGAAAATGAATGATGTTTTTACCAATGGTGTAAAGAGTACCTGAAAAGCATACTTAAGTAAAAGTACAGATACCTTGCAGTGAAAATTACTCCATTACAAGTTACAAGTCACCAATTCCAAAACGACTTCAGTAAAAGTCTTCGAGTATCTGATTTTAACAGTACTTGAGTATTTTACTCATACTGAATATAGGCTCAAAGCAGCACTAGTCCTCAACACTTAAGAGACATTAAATCATAATAAGACTGAACACCTCAAAATTGCAACAAATCATGGTCGACACCATAACCTACATCTATTACAAACACCCAAGTCTCATTTAAGTTCAAGTGCTCATAAGTAAGCCAACATTCTTCAAGAAGGTCTCTTCAATATATCGGACAAATAAAATAATGTTAGGTAAAATTAAAAAGTCAAAGTCATCAATTGTGCACTGATAATGCACTCGTATTCACACAAAGAAGCCATGTTGACAAGTTTCAGTAAGTAAGGGCAAAATTCACAAGAAGTACATTCAATGCCCTTTAAATGGAAATATTAATTCTTCTGTAGCAAAAATAAACTGCTGCAAAAAAAAGATAGGTTCCATGCAAAATGTAATGTGTAATTGCATTAGTCATTACAAATGTAGTGGAGTAAAGAGTACATATACTTGTTCAAAAATGTAGTCAAGTAGAGAGTAAAAGTTGCTGATATCTTTAAAGAGTACATTCCTCGAGATCATAAAAAATACATTTCATGAAGTGTTTAATTTTGCCGTGTTTGAATGTAAGCAATCTGCCAAGTTGTAAATCCGAAGGTGAACGAATAACAAAGTTATTAGCTTATAAAAAAGGTAATCGACTCTGAATCACGCGAACAAGCCATGACCTGTCCGAATCTTTAACCACAATGTACCTACGTCACTAGAAAAATCCCCGCCTACTGACTGCGAAAACTTAACTCTCTCCTCCCCAAACACTGTACTAGCTCATTCGTGACGTGTGCATCATGTCTAAGAGAAGCTGTGTTCTATGTAGTGAAACTAAGTCAGTCTTATTTTCACTACCAAAGGAAGAACTTCTGAGGAAAAAATGGACACCAAAGGAGTATAAACCGAACGTTTTACTTTGCGCGCGTCATTTTACCGAAGATTGCTTCATCAATCTTGGCGCCTTTACTGCAGGATACATTAAACGTTTTTCCTTAAAAGATGTTGCAATACCAACTTTATTTGGACCTGTAAGCTCCACCGAATCACAACCTGTAAGTGTGACTCTTTATTTTTGTCTTTACTTAAAATTAAATTTGTGTGACGTTATCTCATGTCTGCGTTTAGCTAACGTTACCGTTATTTTTGGGGTTGTTACTGTTTGTTTACCTAACGTTAGCTATAAACTCGTTGCGCTAATGTAAGTGTTCAACCATATTAACTCGCAAAGTCTTTATTTCAAGAACTGCGTGGTGTACTATAGTTATAATAACATCTGAAGATATGAACACCGTACACTGTATGCCGTGATAACTAACTGTTACAAGAGAAGTGTCTAAAACCTGTCCTTTTTCTTACTGGCATCTGTATAAGGATTAAAGAATGACTCGTCAGACTCGGGCTCGAACTGGTAAGGTAAAATCGACGCCATCTCTCTCTATACACTGTTAATATCCAACCACCTGCAAACCGTAATACAGCAGTAATGATAGGCGGTCCATTTGCGACACATGCTGAACGCGTTTGACCAATCACAGCAGACTAGACCATTTGACCAATCACAGCAGACTAGACCATCTGACCAATCACAGCAGACTACACTGTCTGACCAATCAGATCAGACTACGCTGGCGGAAAGGCGGAGATTACACAGATGAATCGCGGAACGAATCATTTGAGAGTCAGTCAAGAAGTAAGGTAATAAAAACTGCTTATTATTACGAAATAATAGTATTTTTACATCATGTATGTACATAAACTTGTTGTCGGACACTCCATAAACCAAAATAAGCCCTTAAAAATATTGAGGAATGTACTCTTTAATACTCAGTACAACTACAAAGTAGCCAAAAAGATACTTAAGTACAGTAACTAATTACATTTACTCCAATACTTTACACCACTGGTTTTTACTGAAGTAACTATAGTTTAAGTATTCTTGTTGAAATAAAAACAATAGAACCCTGCCCAAAATACAACATAAAATGTAATGGATTCAATGGTTATAATGGGAATTGTACTATGGATACTTGTTGTCTACTTGTATGTGATGGATTGTATTGGTGGGATGGTAAATCCTATTGGAATAAAACCCAAAACACACTACAAAGAGGAATTTAATTTTAAAATCTCATTCTAATTCAAAAATTCATTGTTTTTTTCAGCAGGGATGGTATTTGCAGTAAAACCACAGTATCCACATATTTACCATTTTCTATATATGGGAACCATACTCCAATTAATAATCTTTAGTAAAACCACAGCAACTAAAAATACCATAGTTTCATTTTACTAGCTATAGTTTATGTTTGTAGTTAAATTATGGTAATACAAATGGTAATAAATCCAACGAACACATGGCTTCTACACTTTACTATTTACAAGAACCTTATTACTTACTGGTAAATTGCTGTTAAAACTGGTTAAGGGAATATACAAAATAAAAGAACACTGCTCATAAATACATATTGGCCCAGGGGGCTAATGAGGATAATTAGGCTAAATGATCATACAGGATTATATCTAAACTAAACATACATGTGAACATATAAAGCTCTTAAAGGAGTTGCTCACTGCAAAATTTGCCCCCATTGACTTTCCATAGTAGGAATAAAAATTACTATGGAAAGTCAATGGGGGCAAATTTTGAAGTGAACTACTCCTTTAATACAACTGATACTGTGAGATACTCAGTGTATTCAGTAGGTTGCTTCAGAGGCATAAGGTATAGACAATAAAACAATGCACAACTGACATAAAGGAAATTTACTTTTAATACTTGAGTACTTTTAAAAGCACGTACTTCTGTATTTTACTAAGTAAGAATCTGTCTTTTCAACTTTTACTTGTAGTGGAGTAATATTTGACCAGTAGTATCTGTACTTTCACTCAAGTAAGGAAGTTGTGTACTTCGTCCACCTCTGTAGCAGAGTTCAAGTAATCAATACAGTTTATTCTATACTGTCCTGTATATTACTTGTGGTGTATTTGAGAGTCGAGCTTTAGGTTTCATTTACACATTTTCATAATTTTCCATTTGCAGTTAAAATGAAGAGAAAAATTCTAAGGACATAATGTCCTTTTTTAATAAGAAAACTAAAGATAATAGTCAGTCAAGGCTGGAGAAAGAAGATGCTTCTGAAAAAGAGTCAGAATCAGAGATGCACAAAAGCTTAGAGAATGAAGAAAGTCCAATAGAACAGAGGACCCATCAGCAAGGTGATTTAGTTGTGCAGAGAGACAACTTTTGTAACCCTGAAATTCCATGTGAAAAACATGAGTTTTTACATGAGTATTTAGTTAACATGGCATTCACATGGAAATGTGCCAAAACCACATATATCACATGTGAAAATTTTGAAATTCATGTTTTTTTTCTTTGTGTAAAGGAAATACCTGATAATGTGACTCATGTTAAGATGACTGCTTAAGTTGATTTTTGGATATCTTGTTTGTGGGTAGTTTTTCATTTATGTATGTACATTTAAGAGGCAGAAAAGTGCCTAAATGTTATTATTGTTGTCATTGTTATTTTGACTATATACAATGTGTTGTGAAATAAATTACCATGGAACATTAATTTGAGCTGAACTTGTTTTATTAGCTTATTAGTTTACTTGGAGAAAACAGTAATACATGACAGTGAAAAATGACTGAAAATTAATCATGACACATGTTAGTGTGCCCCCTAAAAGCATAAGTGGCCCCTGCCTGGCCCCCCCAATTACAGTAGTCTAGAACCGCCACTGCCCGTGTCATGACATGTTTTAATATGTATAGCATAAAGGGGAGCTCCACACACACACGCGTCTTCGAAGTAGACTTAACGTTATATATATTAAAACCATACGCATGTTACAGCCGCTTTTTAATGTCTGTGTAACATGTGACCTGTCATTTCTCGAGAAGTATTGCAAATGAGCACATCACAACATGAAATACACTATCACAGTAATGGAGCTTATGTCTGTTACAGTTTTTCTCAATTGCTTAAACACATTTCTTGAAATTATGCCTCGTATTCTCAAAACAGTAAACACAAATCCATAACGTCTCACCTAATTCCCCAAACATCCTATTTTCAGTTCAAAATGAAGCTCTCTTCTCAAAACCATTCAAACTTGCTGAAAAACCAAACTTTTCCTGCAGACATGATTTACAAGCCCTCAAAATCACCCACACTGCAACATAGTTTTAGACACTGGTGAGATCAATTCAAAACACTGTTACTAAAACTCTTAGTGGGATTCAAGAATAATTTGACAGCTTAGTGTTTGTTAGAATATACAACATAAAAGAGTGCACATAGAGCAAAGTGTAAGAATGAGCTTTAGGAAAAAATAAAACATTACACTACTGTAAAGTAGATGAAGATGATCTTACAAGACAAGAGAAGTTCAAAAACCAAAGAATTTAGCAGATGCTTTTATCCAAAGCGACTTACAGAGACGATAAAGGAAACAATACAGTGAAGCGATTTGTCAATAGGAGGCAATGTAAAAAATATGGCATCCTCTGCACCTTTGGCCCAATTTTGTAAAAGTATTCCGTATTTTCTGCAAAAATACCGAACAGGTAAAAGGGTGTACACGTGCTACAGTTTACTGGATACAGAATAGAGAAATTTCTCTCATATAAAGTGTGTACTGTAATTATACTGTATGTTTACAGTAAGTAGTATAAAGCCCAGTATGATTCTAGGATGCACAATTACCTGTGCTCCTATTGATATTATCCTGAGATTCTGATTGGTGTGTCATCAGTTTTGCAACTGAATGTTTACTGATGGACATATTGTTACAGATAGTTTACATATTGACACTTCAGTTCATGTGTGTTTGTGTTTTCTGAATGAGAACATGGTTAAACCTTTGCAAATTGAGACTGTTTGTGTGTGGGGTTTGTACAAGTTGGTGTATTGTTCTGAGAATGTGTTTATAGTTGTCAGAAAATGGTGAATTGTTTCATGAATTGTGTGTTAGCAATCGAGAAAAACTGTAATATGTGGTACAAAGCATTGCTCACTGCTTGCATAGATACATATAAGTAATGTAAATAAACTTAATGTATATATTTTATTTTTCCTTTAGTACTGATGATGAATTCAGGAAAATTTGAGTTGAATAAACAGCGAGTTAACACATGTGCAACTACCTCCACATTTAAATGCAGTATTGAGCACAAATCACAGAGGTCACTTGAATCTTGTTTGACTGTTACAGGGATGGATGAGCACACTCTTTAAAATCACGAAGGTGGCAACGGTGGTCAGCTGCGAGATGGCAGTAGGGTGTGGGGTTCAACAATAATTTGTTACAACAATAAATTGAAATAAAGCTTTGATTTATGTGATGTTTACTTGTATATGTATTAATAATGATTAAATTAATTTATTTTCTTACATCAATTGTACGTATTTTTTATTCATGTTTATTCTATAGTTTTCTGTAAATAAAACATATTACATTACTTCATGCATTATGTCATTGCTTCACTGAAAACGTATGCATTCACATTTTTGTAGTCTGTATTAATGCATATATGGCATATACAATTAAATTTAGTAGCCTGTTTTAATACAAAATATCATTTGGTCAGCACTTATCAATAATATTGTGCACAAGTGTAGGTGTGGGCTAGCAATGCATTTCTAGGGTACATTTAATTTATAAGCAATAATACTTATATTCCTTGACAATAAAATCAGCAGTGCTCTCCTAATTTAAGGCGAGATCGTCTCCTTTGTGAAGGCATTACAAACATGTTGCAAATGCTGGGAAAACTCATGGAAGGTAAATTTAGCATTACTGATGTTAATGCACCTGTCTCTCATAACTTGAAGTTGTTGCGGTTGTTATTATGTCGATTGTTAATCTCTGGCCATGTACACTCCAGTACAGTAGGTGGCGGATATGCACCACAACCGTAATTTGCTCCCCGCCATTAAAAAGGAGAAGAAGAGCATCAATATGGCGGACACCGGCTGATCGCGAACATACTACACCCATTCACGGAAAATAGTACGTACCCATTTTGCCCCGTTGAGTACGTACCTACTCATTGAGTATGCGATTTGGGAGCAGCGACTGTTTTCCCTGAATGGGTGTAGTATGTGATGATCTTCTTTTCCTTTTTAATGGCGGGGAGCAAACTACGTTTGTGGTGCATGTCCGCCACCTACTGTACTGGAGTGCACATGGGTCAGAGATTAACCACGCGACGTAGTAACAGGGCAGCTGCTCGACGATCTCGCCTTAGGAGAGCACTGCTGATTTTATTGTCAAGGAATATAAGTATTATTGCTTATAAATTAAGTTTATTCTAGAATTGATCTAATTGATAAGTGCTGACCAATACTTATTAAATTTTTCCTGAAAATGATACATTGTATTAAAATAGGCTACTAAATATAATTGTATTGCCATATGTCATCTATTAATATAGACTACAAAAATGTGAGTGCATACGTTTTCAGTGAAGCAAAGACATAATGCATGAAGTGTAATATGTTTTATTTACAGAAAACTATAGAAAAAACATGAATAAAAAATATGTAAATTTGATGTAAGAAAATAAATTAATGTAATCATTATAAATACGTATACAAGTAAACATCACATGAATCGAAGCTTTATTTCAATTTATTGTTGTAACAAATTATCATGTATCTACAGGCATTGAACCCCACATCCTACTGCCATCTCGCAGCTGACCACCGTCGTCGTGATGTTAACGAGTGTGCTCATCCGTCCCTGTAACAGTCAAACAAGATTCAAGTGACCTCTGTGATTTGTGCTTAATACTGCATTTAAATGTGGAGGTAGTTGCACATGTGTTAACTCGCCGTTTATTCAACTCAAATGTTCATCAACAGTAGGCTACTAATGGACAAATAAAATATATACATTATGTTTAGTTACTTAAGTAAATATGTTTATTTACATATATGTAGGCCTATCTATGCAAGCAGTGAACAATGCTTTGTACCACATATTAACAGACATAAGCTACGTACTGTGATGTGATGTGTATTTCATGTTGTGATGTGCTCATTTGCAATACCTACCGAGAAAATGACAGGTCACATGTGTAAGACACCACCCGCTGGTCCAATGACGGTATCCAGAGGCGTGGCGAAGGCTTCACACGTGTTCTTGTCTTCCTTTGTTTAGTGAAACAGTATTTGCATGAAAGCACATTTCACTTAATTACCTCTATTTTATCTGACTCCAATTTAATATCTCGACTTCTCATTTAGTTTACATTTAACTTTTATCATTAATAATTGTGATATTTGGACGGATGTCTGATTCCTCTGTTTTATTCTAAATTACACTCCTTCATCCGATTCTCAATGTCGCTTAGAGTCTCGCGCCGGCCGTTATACGCGGATCTCACGGTCACAAACTCGCCAGTCTTGGTCACTGCCAGAGGTTTCTATGACTAGTAATGCTCAGATGGCCGTCTCCAACCAGCACTTCCTGAAACATTATTTGATCTAGTCCCCTTAGACTATTGACAACTTAATTAAAGTAATGATTTTTCCAACCAGAGGTCATGACCACTCCATAGAGATAAATAGACCAATCTTACTTCCTCTGACGGTAGCTTTATATAATCATGCCATAGTTTCCTATGTACACTTAGTTAGAATAATATTACAATAACCAGAGGTTTTGGTGACTTGCCCTATTTAGATTGGTCAGACAACCCATGTGCTGTTCTAAACGGAAACGATAGCCCCTACGGTCTAATTACACTTAAACTAATGCCAAGCAGTTAGCCGGAGCTCTAGAATCTCAGCTGGCGTGCCCAATGCTCCACCTAATACAGGATTCTAGTCCGTCACTAACCTGAACGTAGATTTGCGGTAACAAAGGATATAGCGTGTTTATAAGTTTATAAACTCGGAACAATACAGAATGAATTCAAACATAATTTATTAGCCAGGTAAGCATAATTCAAAATCCAATTCAAGGTTCAATTCAATAATCAATGGCAATCAATATAATTCAATAACAAATAATAGAAGATCATAAGAAATAAAGCAAAGAGAAGTTCAATGTTGCATACCTGGCAAGAGACGACACACAGGAATTTGTGTGGGAGATCTGGCTACAGATTCCCTGATATTTTTGTCAACTTCCCTTAAATACCAAACCAGAACAAAGCATTATGGAAATATTCTTTAGAGTTAGGAATTTGGCTGTGATTGGGTCTTGTGATCCCTGGGGCTGTACTTAATCTGCATACAGTAGGTGATTGGTGAAAGTCACCAAATGTGTGAGAAATGTTCCAGCACTGAGGGAAGTTTGTTAAGTTCTTACAAAACTTTGTCATTACATTGTTGTTATGGGAGTGAGACCATTGTACCAGTTGCACTGAGACCTTTTGGACGTTACCAAACATGTGTATGTTTTTTTTGTGTATGTGTCGTGTTCTTTTCTTGTGTACGGTTCTCAGGGCTTTTGGGTGTCCTGTGTTGAGTGAGAGGGGAGGAAAGGAACAGTTGGGGGTGCAGGGTGAGGTCTGCATCTGTGATTCACTTGTATGCATCGTTTGAGATGTAGGTGTTAGCTCAGTAGGGAGTTTGCTGTACTGGAGGGAGTCCGTTGTTTCTCAAAGGAAGGTGTCCTTTTGGTTCAGGTTTCTCACTGTATTGAGAGATGCTCTTTGTCCTTTTCCCGAGATGATTATCTTTAGATCAGGAATCGGTGTGTTCTTTCAGGAAGGGGCACCCTTTTTGCCTAGGTTCCCCACTGTGCTTAGAACCTTTCTTTGTTTCTCATGAGAAGAATAGTCTCTGGTCGGGACATCTTGGCTCCGACCTTACACATGTTACACAGACATTAAAAAGCGTCTTTAACATGCATATGGTTTTAATATATGTAACGTTAAATCTACTTAGAAGACGCGTGTGCGTGGATCTCTTTAAACTATAAACACTGCATTTTCACAGCCAGCAAAATCACAAATGTACTTTATCTAGCATCTTACAGGTTAACTTTATGCTACAACACTTCAACAAATGCGACTGCAACGCAAAGTAAAGCGTTGTTAGCTAGTAATACTCACATTTGATAACACCTGCCCCGCAGTTCTCCGCCATGCTCCTGTGTGATCTTATCCTGTCCCGTGGGCTCATGGGTTAGAGAAGTATCCCAAGTATCTGTCGCTCTGTGCTTCAGAAAGTGGGCGTAACCAGTAAACCATCCAGGAATTTCTCACTTACTCTTTTATGAATACTGAGGATTCGGACATACTACACTTTTCACGTACTGTTTTCTCCTACTACATAGTAGGTAAGTAGGCGTATTCTATTCGGACGCAACATTAGGCTTGTTTGAGATGCACCTTGCCTCGCCTGAAAAGAAGACGAGAGTAGGCGGCTGCAGTAAGGGGAGTATACTGAAAACAGCGCAAGCAAGACGGACACTTCCCAAATCGCGCTATCGAGTCGAGTGGAAACGTCAGCAATGGACTAGATCGCGTTCACGTTTTTTATCGCATTTTTCTTGGGCCAAGTGAGTTTAAAAGTGAGAAATGTTCTAAATCGTATATTAGACAAACTCTCAACCATGTCAAGGCTGTACGAAAGAATTTAGATATGTTCTTTGACAAACGAATGCTTAAACTTAGAACCTCCTATTTCAAGTTTCCAGTTTATCCCAAGAAAAATACATTTCAAAATTGTATGTGATATTTATCCTTCTGGGGAGTTCCTATATTGTGTAAATTCTGTAACTCATTTCCAGAAAACTCATTTTTTCATAGCATATTTTTCCTGGACAAAGTGCAATAATTGTGGTTAAATGAGTAAAATGTTGTGAATTTAACATGTCGTTTATAAAAGATGTAATATGGAAACTGTGAAAAAGGAGGTCTAACTTTTTTTTATATATTAATAACTTACTTTTGTTAGCTAAGAATTTAATTCCCAAATGTATTTTTTTAATTGTTTGTAGTATTTAAGAATTATTTGGGACAATATTAAAAAATGCTGTCAAAAGCAAATAATAAAAAGCTGGAATTTTGTAAGACTTATTCGATAATATAAATTATATTTCTTGTTTTGAATTTATTAATATGGATGAATTGAACATTTTGATTTTTTTTCTTTCTTTTTTGTCTTTGTTGTTTGGTTTGTATTATCTTTTATTATTTTTTTCTCGTCTGTTTTTGTAATGTTTTTGTTACTTTAATAAAAAAGCGCTTTTTATCGCAGATGAAATCTATGCAATTGAATTGCCACTGCTTTTAGATCAAGGTGGTTATGAGGACTATATATTTCACATAGGTGTGTTTTTTCCACATATAAATCTCAAAACCTACTTCAGTTAATGGACTTATTAATGGAACGCTTAAGAAAAAAGATATCAGCTGACATTCTCGCCCAATGGGCATTTAAGCTGTGTCGTCAGCAAGTTGTTTCCCATCGTGCTTTTCATCAGCGCAGTCGGTGGAGAGCAACTGCGCCCGACTGGAGAATCCGATACAGCCGCCTGGCCGTCGCGAGAGTTTTTTGACACACGTGAGCATGACATCAGAGCAAGGCGGACGTAACTCGGACACATTTCTTACCGGCATGCATCTCGCGCTGATCACCGGTGATCGGTTCTGCGCAGAATTTGGTCATCTCAAACGAGCCTATTAGTATACGCACGTCCAAATCTCGCGAGAAATAGTCCAACAGATATTTCTCGCCTACTGTTTTATGAATACTGAGGTTTCGGACATACTATTTGTTCGCCTACTGTATAGTATTAAAGTATGCGATTCCGAACGCCATTGGCTCTGGGTTAGTCCAGTTATACCGTACATTAAAGTAACATGACTTTTTGATGTGCGTGCGTCAAGGAATTTATTGGGTAAATATGTTTTTTTTCGCATTTCATTACTTCTAATCAAATAAACAAATGATCCGACTCAATTGAGCGCATTCGTTTTTTTATGCACATTTTTAGAATTTATGCGCATGGCATTTACATCCAGCATCGTTCTTTGCGATATCCCAACATGCAGATAAAAATAGGTGGATGAAAACATGTTTATAAATGTTTTTTGACTGGTTCATTAAAGGGGTGGTGCAACAGTGTGTCATGCATTCTGTCTTCTTTACAATGTTAAATGTGCTGTCTTCTCATGCAACTTGTCAAAAAATGAGTTGGGCGTATTACTTAGTATTTCTGTGCTCGATACACTCCCCCAGCGATCGTACAGGTTTCAGAAAGTTTTTTTCGAACATATAAAACTGTTTCGTAACAATTTTTCTTAGTCCCTTATTGGACAATTCTCCCGGAAAAGCATGCGGCAGCAAGGAGAGCAGGAGAAGGAGCATGCGCAGACGTCACTTTCACTTGTGTGCAGGAGAGAGAGAGAGAGCATATGTTCGCGAAGTTCAGGTGTTTATTTGTTCACTGCATTTGGGTGTTGAATGTTGTATAAACAGTTGATATAACACTGGATTTGGAGATCGTTTGAAACTGATATATGGAGCCGTCCCAGCACTAAAAGATACCGGACATGAACCGCATGCGGTGAGTGAAACTGATGTCTGTGTTTTGTTGGCAATGGATGCGCACATGCTTTAGTTCAGCCTACCCCTCCCCCCCGCACGCGCCGTATGCTTTCGGAATTAATCGTACAGCTGTATCTATCTTTTATAAATGTGATCAAACTAAATACTCTTCGAAGATATGAAGTTTGCAATACTACTCAATAGGTACCAGTGGCGATCCGTGACTCCTCTTCCGGGGAAGCAGTAATGCGAAGCTTGGCAAAACATGTATTTAGCCCGTCATGTGTGTGGCGAGTCATGTCAAAATACGTGCCTGCTGCAGACGCATCGAAAGGGTTTTTAATAAAAGAGACGCTCGCTTTTGCTAACTTAGTCGCATGTGTAATCAGAGTTAAGTGTAACGCGAGCGTCTCTTTTATCATAAACCCTTTCGACGCGTCTGCAGGAGGCATGTATTTTGACATGATGCGTGATGCACATGAATTCACGTGAAGCGCTGAACACGTATTTTGAATTCCTGCTTCCCCTGAAGAGGAGGCACTGATCGCCACTGATAGGTACTCAAGATTAATGCGAGATTGGTAGAAACCGCGTGTGTTATGGCCGCTTTGACCCAGGAAAAGGAACCGAAAGTGATATCATACATCTTTATTGTTGATGAAACAAAGACAGTAGGTCTTAGTTTAGTATGAAGCAATGGTCTGGTCAATCCAGGCACGGAGCTTGGTGACACGGGCATACACTGCAGGAGTGGAGGTGGAGCATGTTCCGCTTCCCCATGACACGATACCGACCAGAGTCCAGATGTTACTCTTCTGACAGACCAGAGGACCGCCAGAATCTCCCTGAAACACACATAGGAGAGTTTGGTTTCTATCAGCGTACAGTTTCAAAAGCAATTAGTGTGAATATCAGGATTAAACAATTTGTAGATTTTATAACTGTATCTGGGGCAACCCACCATGCAAGAAGAGACACCAGAGGCACCGGCACAGATCATCAAATCAGTGATACTGCTTCCCCAGTAACGCTTGCAATCATCATTGGTCAGCAGAGGCAGAGCAGCCTGCTGGAGACGAGCAGGAGTATCAGGGGCTGAAATGCAATAAAAGATTGGAGAGCACATTTTAATAACCTTTAACATACAGTCCTAAATGATTCAGGCTTGAGAACGGGTTCAGTAGCCTAAGTAAGGTTTGAGTTTATCCCTTAATAAAACTGAGAACACTACAAAAGTTACAGAATGCAAAACTGAGAAAAGTATATGCATTTGAAAAGCATATATACAATAAAATAAATGCACTGAAACTTTATCACAAGTGAGTAATGAACCTACCATTGTATCTGGTCAGACCCCATCCAGTGGTGACACATTTCATTCCACCAGGGAAGTTGTCAGATGTTTCAGCAACACACACAGGAGACACACGACTGTTCAGCTGAGCAGGGGTGGCCAGTTTGATCAGTGTGATGTCATTGTTAATGGTGTTGCTGTTGTAGTTGGGGTGCCTGAAGACCTTTGGGAAGATGAAGCAATTCAGCAATTGTGTTTTTAAGCAGCAGCTGTTAATCTTTTAGGCTTTAAATGGTCAAGAAAAATACTTTTGCCCAGGTACAGTACGAAACAGAATCAAATATATATACCCTGCCAATGCTCATGACTTGAATGGCCTCAGAGTTAGAGGAACGATCATGCTCACCCAGAACGACGCGATGAGAGGTTCTATAACAAAAATGTACATTCCAGATTAACTCTGCGAGTGGGTCAGTGTATTTATTAGAATATTAAACCTTGTATGATTTATTATTATTATCATAAGTTTGTTCTTTAATACGTGTCTTACGTCACACCACAGTGAGCAGCTGTCACAACCCACAACTCGTTAATCAGAGAGCCACCACAGAAGTGCCAGCCAGTGTAGTCCTGTGACGAACATAATATTAATGTGCAAGTCTGAAGGTAATTTAACGTGCAAGATGCCAAGTGATGCCTATGTTTACCTGCAGAGACACCTGCCAGGGCCAGGAGTGAGGACGTGCCTCCTCACCATTTACAATCCTGGAGTAGCCAGTGATGACAGGGGGAATGGCAGGATCGCCACAGCCTGGAAGACAAAAGTGATTTCAAATCATCCTTCCATAAATTACAGAAAAAAGTCAGGCAGGTATTAAAGTGTTTTAAAATAAGAGCAACAGGATCATACCATAGGTTGTGCCGATGAAGGCAAGGCAGGAGAGGATCCAGAGGAAGGCCATTGCTGGAATTAAAGGTGTCTGCTATTCTGAGGTCTTTATATATCCAATCCCCAACTATCTGCTCAATGTTTTATCGCACCACTCTGACATATTGTACAAAAAAGATATTTCTTCAGCTTACAAAAGATAAGGCTCCCTCTGAATGATAGCAGTTGCTTTAGATTAACATTAAATCTTTCACACATAAATATCCTTCAGAACGAATGCCAATAATTCACTATGTGGAACGACATTATGTTTATAATAAATAAATATTTTCTCTATATAAAAGAAAGTGGAAATTTGCTTTAATGGTTTGTTAATCAGTGTTAACCTGTGCTCAGAATTGCGTGTGTTATGTAAATGGAAATATGTGATAATAGCTGTTTACTAGAAATGACCATGACACATTTCACATATACCTGTAGCTGCTAGTGCCTGTATGCTTTTTTTCATGAAATGTATGTAATTTCTCTTAATTATCCAGCATAAAAAGGATGTTGTAGCTTTATCTGGAAAATGTTACAGTAGATTTGCACCGGTCTATTTACTGTACATTTTCATCACATATAAAGTAACATCATTTTTAAAGTCTTTGACTGCAGTAACCTTGACTTTACAGGTTATATTTCTCTTCATACTGATAAACACATGGTTCCATTTTCAAGGCCTTTAATTCACATCTGCACAAATTCCCAGAACACATAAAAGTCCTCAGGCAGCCTGTTACTTATACGTGAATGATTGAGGCTGTCCTTGTACATTTACTTTATGCACATTGCTGAAGCAATACTATACAGTACTTCATACTAGGATTACCTTACCGTGGTCCTTTCCCGGGTCCTTTACCCCTCTCATCCCAGCATTTCCTGGGTCTCTACACTGTCTGGCAAAAAAACTATAAAAAGGCCAAAAAAAGAAGGTGTAATATAAGAAGTGCTCTAAGCCAAATATTTGAATGGTCAAATGTTGCAGAAATAGCGGATTGTTTAATTCAGTGCCGATATGATGTCATACGGTATGTGGCTGATACTGTAATCATAAAAGAAATTTCTAGGACACATTTAAATTGAACTATTGGGATTTATTGGGATATTTACGTGGCCTCACTCTCCTTGAACCTTCTGATTCTAATTTACATCAAAAAGATGTACAACAAAAAATGTAACTCATGATGATTACACATAGTACTGTCAGGATCAGTAACATCAAAAAACGATTGACAATTACCATACAGTTTATATTGGCAGTATGGTTCTGTTCTGGTCAAAAACTCCCTACCCATTCATGCAGCCAGCATGACCCCCCTCAGGGTAAACAGACCTAACAGATGTCATTATTTCTTAATGGCATTTAAGGTGACACATAATTGAGACTTATGAAAAGGAATAGCAGAAAGTCGAATCCTTGATTGTAAACGTGAGGTGAAATTGGCGACGGAAGAGGGTAATTTGTTCCTGAGCAACATGATGCTGATAGCTGAATTAACTTTAAACGGAAGCTGTGATGGCATCATATTTCTGTAGGTAGATGATGAGGATCAGCTGATGTGAGCTTGACTCACGTGATCTGCCAGAACTAACGCTATACGCTTGTGTTACGACCCCCTGTGCCCTCCTTAGGCCTTTCTTTGCCAGTGCACGGGCATGGTTGGGCCTGAGTGGCTCGATTAGATAACTGGGCACACCTGGGGCATGGGTCTTGGTATGCCTTTGGTTTTCTATATAGGGAGCTGGGTTGTTGGTTTCCAGGAGGACACTCTCTTACTTTTTTGTTTTTCTTCTTTAAAATATTGATTTTCTCCTACTGTATTTGAATATGTGTTTAACATATTTTTATTTTTCCCCTAGATAATTTATATTATTATTTTTAATTGCCTATATCTCAATTAATTATAATTTGTTTAAATCTTATTTGTGTTGTCCAACTCCCTCTTTATGTTGCGGTCTTTGGAACGAGCTAGACCATAACATAAATTGGGGGCTCGTTCGGGATATTTTTGATTCATTGTTATCCAGGTGATTATGTCTTCCGGTCGTTTGATTCACGACAGAACAGAACTCTGGTTACTAAGAGTGCTTCAGCTGGATCGTTTTTACGGTCCTTCCTGCGGAGTACTGTTTGTTATTTTGGTTTATTATTTTGTTTTGTTATTTTTAGGGGTAATTCCAGGTGGGAATTATAATTTCCTGTCGGTGGTACGCTTTCATGCAGTAGCTAAATGCACTGCAACAAAGTTGAGCGTTTCAAGTTGCCTTGTGCCTGGAAATCCCTGGAATACTTGTCAAGTGGAGTTAGTTATTTGCATGGAAGTTAGGATTACCGGGGCTCTGTTCAATGACCAGTCGACGTGGTTTTCACCTGGGCGAACGTGGAGTATGGCATGTTGAAATTTGGTAAGTGATTTGTAGTCAGTTGTGTCTTTCGCTGTATTAAGGGCGTAGGCTATATGAATCATGTCTGCATGAATGCGTTTATTTATTAAGTATTCATTATAGCCTTAGGTTGTTTGTCTGCGTTATTAGATGGAACATGCGGATGTATAGGAGGGCTAAGCTAATGCTTGCTCAGCATTATGAAGTAATAATCAATTTTCAGTAAAATAAATTAAAAAAGACGTTAGTAATTGCTGTTAAAAAATAACTTTTTGAGAGAGAGGTGTTTGGGGACGCTAGTGCCTCACCAGGAAAGACAATCGAGCTTGAGAAATGGAGGGCTGAAAGAGAAGTCCAAGTGCTAAAAGAGATTGAATTTCGTAAGCTTGAACAGCAAATCGACTTAAAACAAATGGAAAGTGAAGAACGTGAACCTGAGCGTGCGTATGAACGCGAACTAGATGAGCGTGCATTTGCTCTTAAGAAAATAGAACTGGAGATTGCTGCCAAGCGGGATGACTCTCCAAGGCGTAGTGAGTCTCCCAGGCATGATGAGTCTCCCACGAGTGGTGAGCCTCTGACCTGAATCTCTGACCCCCTTAGACTTGGAAATTACCAAAAATATCTGTCTTGTGCCTCCCTACTCAGAGAAGGATATTGACCGATATTTTGTTCATTTTGAAAGAGCAGCAACCACGCTGAAATGGCCAAAAGAAATGTGGCTACTTATGTTGCAGTGTGTTTTTACGGGCAAAGCCCAAGAAGTATTTGTGGCCCTTGGTGATGAACAAGCTAGTCAGTACGACATTGTTAAGGCTGCAGTCCTGCATGCTTATGAATTAGTTCCTGAAGCTTATAAGCAAGGAAATTGGAATAGCCGACTTTTGTAGAATTCGCTCGAGAGAAAGAGGGACTGTTTGACAGGTGGTGTGCTTCACAAAAGGTAGAGTCTAGAGAAGACTTAAAACAACTCATCATTTTAGAAGCAGGTTTCCATCAGAAACGAGTGATGGAAATGCCAAATTTTGAATTAAAACCCTTAATTTGCAAAAAGTGTTTACTTTAGGTGTTTTTTCATTTTTTTGAAAAAGAGTTAATGCGAATAATGGGAGATGGAAACGCATTTGCCGAATACATTCATCCAAAAAGTCACGTAACTGCACTATGGCGTAACCTGACTAACCAGAGTACTGATCTTGTTACACAGCATCAGAAATGTTGTTATGGTCATTCTAAAATGCCTGAGCAAAGTCGTCAAGTTTTTCTGTAATTGCCTCTTAGAACTGTCACGACTATGTTTCCCAAACAGCAGGCATCCACAAAAGCACCGCATTTCTTGTGTTTCGTAATCGTCTGCTTCCGCAAGTATTATTATATGTGAAAATTATTATATTCAGTGGCTTCTCTTACTGATATTTAGTGGCAGTTTATTAGGAAAGTGACTGCTGACTAGTTGGATGGAAACGGTGCTTATTCGTAAATGTTTTATGCGATATTCCAATTTTGCACAGAAACACACGTGCCTCTCCGCAGCACGAGCACAGAAGGTGCATAAAGCCACGTTTTAAAGGTTGGAAAGCGATCAAGTTAATTTAAGTGTTGTGTATTTTCGTGTTAACAGTTTTGATCAAAGTAATTTCAAGTTTAACCTGCGTTTAGAAGCAGACAACGCTATTCTCGCATCTGACCTTATGTTTGGTGATTATGTCACGGTCCTGCCTTCTTGTTCAAGATTTTCTGGTCGTGTGGCAGGTTCGGGACAGAGCCCTTATGTTTAGTGTGAGAAGCCATGGGGTGTTTACCTTTTTGACATTCCATGTGCCTTCTCGTGTCTTGTCATTGGCCCCGCCCCTCTCATTTCCTGTATTGCCTCCCTGCCGTGTCTTATGTTTCTCACCTGCCCCTCGTTATCTTCCTTTGTTTGTTCCCCTTTAAAATGCCCTCATGTTTCATTGTCCTGTGCTCGTTCGTTGTGGTTGTTGTGCCTTGTGCTATGTTTTGTCAAGAGTTCCATGTACCCCGTGTCCGTTCCTTGTACTGTGAGTTCCTGTGCATTGTCCGATACCTGTGCCTTGTTTGTTTATTTTTATTACCATACCCTGCCTTGATGTTGTGTCGCTTATTGTTTCGTTTTTCTTGCCCCATCGAGGGAAGTGTTTTGTTTTAGTTTTGTATTTTAGTTCGTTCTTGTTTTGACACCCCCTCGTGGGTATTTCCTTTGTTTGTTATTTGTAAAATAAAGTCTTTGTTAACCCCTTATTTCCCGCCTGCCTGCACTTGGGTTCTTTTGCCTCGCAGTCTTGACAGATTAGGACTCTTGCATTCATCCATAATTTAGCTAAAGACAAATGGTAGGCCTATTTTTTAGTTTTTGATTTACTAACGAACAAAAAATACTTGCTTAACTATATTTGTTTTCATACTCAAATTATTTATGGTGTATTATAGATGTGTGTCATCACTACACAGCTTTTATGGCATAGTTTCTGCCTTTGGTTACTAGGTCCCCTTTCCGGAATCACTTTTCGGATCAATCCGGGATGCGTTTGTGTTCACACAGAAGGCACTCTGGCAATTTTTTGGCAATTTTCTGGGATCAGCGGGCTGTGTGAATGGGGTTTAAGAATTGTCTCCCTGAAGTTGTAGCTGTTTATTTAATTGAACCGAAAGCGAAACTACTGGATGAGGCTGCTTTGTTGGCTGAACAATGTTTTAACCCATAAGCATGTTTCTGAGCGTTAGGTTAATAATCAGGAGAAAAACTGGATTTTTCCCCCATAGAAATAAACAGCCTAATGTTGGAGACACTAACTCCTTATGGTCCCTTCTTTCTGCTAATTCCAGGCGTTCTCCTACAGTCAAGATAGAGATATACTTGTTTTTTTATTGTAAGAAGGTAGGCCACAAGGGGCCCGTTTCAGAAAGGAGGTTTAGTGAAAACTCTGAGTATATTAACCCTGAAATGAGGGAAACTCTGGGTTCCCTTTCTGTCGGTTTCTCGACGTTGTGTCGAACCGACAGAATGGGGTTTGTCTTGAGAACCTATCATCTTCTGAGTATTTAGAAAAGGCCAATGAAAATTGGCGAATGAAATTTGCATGCCGGGCTCCTCCCCAGATGTCCGGGTATAAGAGGGAAGCCGGCGTGCTCATTCATTCACCTTTTGTTCTTCAGAGCCTACGCATCTGGTGAGCTTCTCTACGATCTGGATAATCTTTCTTTCTGCTGGAATCTACGACGTGGACAGCGGATGGTCCCTTCCTGCAGTGACTCTCCCCTGGGCGTCTCGGCAGTTCCGGAGGTGTTCGAGCAAATTTCCTTTTCTAAAAGAGCAAATTTCTCCAGTGTGGCTTGTCCCGCTGTTCTCATGGGTGCAACACACTCATCAAGGAGGGGGACGGACACAATGCCTGCTTCCAGTACGCTGGGGCAGACGTTGTGGATACGTCCTGCCCGCACTGCGGGCGGTGACGATTCAGACGTTGCGTCACAGGTGGCTGTGTTCCCACGGGACTCAGCCACCACCTCGTTTGCTCCCCGTTCCGTGGCGGCAGGACTACGGCCCTGCCGTCCGCTATGGCAAGCAGCGAGGGTGAGATGAGGATTACTGTGAGCGATAATCCGCCAGCCACGGCTCACGGACCGTTCACACCTCGTTTCGCTCGTCTGACCGTTCCCCAAAAAGACGGTCCGCCGTCTTATTCCTCAATCACGTATTCGGACACGATGCGTGATGATGAGAGGTCTCTTGCAGCATCGGGGGGTGACGTACTGCCATCCGACTCCGACGATTCCTCGGGCTCCCTCCCTCGGGGGGTCGAGCCCAGGAAAAAGCGGATGTCGAGATGTCGGCCATGCTTTCCCGGGCCGCCGTGAGTGTTGGGTTGCAGTGCCCGCACTGCCTCTCCCGGCGCTCGCGGCTGGCTACATGGCGCCTCGGGTTTGAGCGCGGCTCCAAGCCGCGCCCGCCCCCAGTGCCGTGTTTACCGGAAGTGCATGAGGAACTTTGTAAGACCTGGAACGCCCCTTCCCGGCACGTTTCACGTCAAACAAAGTTCTGTCACCCTCTCTTCCCTCGAGGTTGAGACAGCTGGAGGATACGTCGGTGTCCCCCAGGTGGAGTATGCCGCCGCGGTGCACTCGTGCCCGTAGGTGGCGGCCACCTGGGGGGGCTCGACCTAGACTCCCGTCCAAAGCATGTGGTGTCTCGGCATCTCTGGTGTCGAGAGCTTACATTGCGGCGGACCAAGCTGCCTCCTCTCTCCACGCTATGGCTCCTGCCAGGCCAGGGCGTTGAGAGAGCTCCACGAGGGTAAGACCGACCCAGCGCTTATGCAGGAACTCCGCGCCGTCACCGACCTCGCTCTACGGGCGACCAAGGTGACCACGGGGGCCCTGGGTCGGACGATGTCCACACTTGTGGTCCATGAGGAACTCCTCTGGCCGATACTTGCGCAGATGAGTAACGCTGAGAAGGTCCGCTTTCTCGACGTACCCGTCTCGCAAGGGGGGGCTGGTTGGTGTTACTGTCGAGCCGCAGCGGCCCCGCTCACCCCCCGCCCGTCGGGGGGGGCGCGAGACCCGCACGCGGCCTCCCCGGAGGGTTCTCGACAGTAAGAAGCAGTCCTCCGTGCCGCAACTCGGCCGCCTCGGCCGTCGAGTCCCGTGCACTGTCTGCTTCCCAGCAGCCCTGGTCCTCTTCAACGCCCTCCAGCTCTGGCGCCCCCCACTCAGGCGGCCCCCCCTGGAGGAGACAGCGAAGAGGAGACCATCGCCCCATCAGCAGCCGCGGGGCAGCGGCCGTCATGGGAACACCTCAGGGGGATCGAGGCTACCATTGGGCCCGACCCCAGCCACATCGCTGGGAAGTCGGATAGGGACGGATCCTGCCCCGTCCCTCCATCTGCTGGCCCCCTCCGGGGGGCTGGCGCCCACTTACTCTCAAAAAGGAGAGTTTCCTCTCTCTCTGGGTTACCACAGCCGCTCTCACCCTCTGCACGACGGTGAACGGCAAACTCGACGTTGCGTCATGGCGAAGCGCAATGTCGAGTATAAACACCAGCCCTCAGCACTCTCAGTCAGACAGTGCGTTGAGCTGCGCAGTCGCCAGGCAGGAAAAACAGCAGAGCCGATCTCCTCCCCGGGGGACCTCCCCCGGCAAGGAATCCGTACTGCTAGCCATCGAACCACCCCCCGGGGGGACGATGAAAAAGATCGTACCTTTAGTCCCCGTCTCATTTCTGGGAGCCTGTCCGGCTTCCCAGACTGTCAGGCTGGCTAGGGAAGACGATCCGTCTCGGCTACGCGATCCAGTCGCCTCACGCCCGCCAAGTTTCAGGGCATCCGATATACCTCAGTCAGAGGCTAGGATGTTCCCGTACTTCGGGCCGAGGTCGCCACCCTTCTGGTGAAGGGAGTGATCGAGCCCGTCTCACCAGCCGAGATGTTCAACGGGTTTTACAGCCTGTACTTCATTGTCCCCAAGAAAGGCGGGGGGTTGCGCCCTATCTTGGGTCTGTGTGTTCTGAACAGGCACCTACACAATAGCTGCCTTTCAGGTTGATCACGCAGAAGCGCATCCTGACGTCCGTCAGGTGTCAGGACTGGTTCATGGCAATCGACCTGAAGGACGCGTACTTCATGTCTCGATCCTCCCTCGACATCGGCCGTTCCGACGGTTCGCGTTCGAGGGACGGGCATATCAGTACAGGGTCCTCCCCTTCGGTCTGTCCCTGTCTCCACGAGTCTTTACGAAGGTCGTGGAAGCCGCCCTCCTTCCCCTTAGGGAAGGAGGTGTGCGGGTACTAAACTATCTCGACGACTGGCTCAGTTTGGCGCACTCTCGAGATCTGTTGTGTACACACAGGGACCTGGTGCTCCGGCACCTAGATCGGTGGGGCTACAGGTCAACTGAGAAGAGCAAGCTCTCCCCGGTGCAGAGCGTCCTCTTTCTCGGTATGGAACTCGACTCTGTCCTCATGAGCGGCCCCGCTCACCCCCCGCGGGGGGCGCGAGACCCGCGACGAGGAAGCCCGCACCCACGCGGCCTCCCAGAGGCAGTGCGACTGACTACAGAGCGCACCCGATCAGTGTTGAACTGCCTGAAGCTTTCAGACAGTCAGCGGTCCCCCTGAAACAATTTCAGAGGCTCCTGGGATACATGGCATCCTCGGCGGGGGTGGTCCCCCTCGGGTCGATGCACATACGACCGCTCCAACACTGGCTGCAGAGTCAAGTTCCTTGGAGAGCGTGGCACACCGGCAGCAGGCGTATGGTCACACGCTTTTCTGCCGACACACCCTAACCCCCTGGTCTCCATGACCTTCTTGCGGACAGGGGTCCCCTTTGGGATGCCTCCCTGCAAGGTTGGGGTGCCGTGTGCAACGGGCAAGCAGTGTCGGGGCGGTGGACGGGCCCCCGCCTGCGTTGGCATTTCAACTGCCTAGAGTTGTTGGTTGTGCTACTTGCATTGAGGAGGCTACTACCTCTCGTGCAGGGAAGCACGTGCTGGTCCGGTCGGACAGCACAGCTGCTGTGGCGTATTCTTTCACTCACAGCAGCTAACATGACTCGCCCGACGCCTCCTCCTCTGGAGTCAGCAGGTGATCAGCTCCCTGCGAGCCACACACATCCCAGGCGTCCTGAACCAGACAGCCGATGCGCTCTCTCGTCAGTCGACGCCTCGCGGAGAGTGGCGACTCCCTCCCCGCGCAGCCGGCTCATTTGGGGCAGTTCGGCCAGGCACAGGTGGTCCTGTTGCCTCCCCGGACTCCACCCATTGTCCGCTTTGGTACTCCCTGTCCGAGGTACCCTCGGCACGGATGCCCTTGCGCACAGCTGGCCGCGGGACAAGCGGAAGTACGCTTCCCCCCAGTGAGCCTCATTGCACAGGGCCTGTGCAAGGCCAGGGAAGAGGAGCATCAAGTGGTACTAGTTACGCCCCTTCGGCCTAACCAGGACTTGGTTCTCGGAGCTGAGGCTCTGACAACAACTCCCCCCTGGCCGCTCCCCCTGGCGGACAGCTTCCCCAGGGGAAGGGGCACGTTACGGCATCCCAGGCAAAACCTGGTCTCCATGTCTGGACGGGACGAGGAGATCCTGAGTGACCCACCCCCGGTCCGGTTGGGACGTCACTCAGGCTAGGGCTTCGGCCACTGGGCGGCTATACGCCCATAGGTGGCGCCTCTTCTCGTCCTGGTGCTCTTCTCGGCGAGAAGACCCGCGGAGTTGCTCGGTCGGGTACGAGCTGTCCCGTCCTCAAGAGAGGCGGGGGAGTAACCTCTCCCCCTCCACACTGGGAATGTATGTAGCCGCTACGGCCGCTCATCATGACCCAAGTGCTGGGTAGCCTCTGGGACAGCACGACCTGGTCATTAGGTTCCTAAGGGGCGCGAGAGGGTGACCACCTTACCCGCGCTCCGTACCCTCTTGCGACCTAGGTGGCGGGCCTCAAGAGGCCCCGCCCCCTTCGAGCCTCTCGGGGTTGCCGCTCTTTCTCAGTCTTGATAAAGACGGCTTTCCGCATGGCGCTCACCTCCAAGAGGGTAGGGGATCTACAAGCACCCTCCGTGTCCACAGATTGCCTAGAACTCGGGGCCGGGATTCTCACGTTATCTTGAGACCCCGCCCCGGCTACGTGCCCAAGGTTCCCACCACTCTCCCGAGAGACCAGGTGGTGAACCTGCAGGCGCTCCCCACCGGGGAGGAAGACCCAACCTATCCGTGTTGTGTCCAGTACGCGCACGGCGCCTCTACTTGGACCGCACGCAGAGCCCAGAAGCTCTGAGCAGCTCTTTGTCTGTTTCGGAGGTCAGCAGGAGGGCTGTCTCCAAACAGAGGCTGGCGCACTGGATCGTGGATGCCCTCGTTAGGGCATACCGATCTTTTTTCCTGCCCGTTGGGGGTGAGGCACACCCCTCGTGGCTGGCTCAGGGCGCCTCTCTGGCAGACATCTGCGGAGCTGCGGGTTGGGCTATGCCTAACAACTCCGTGAGGTTCTAATACCTACGCGCGGAACCGGTGTCAGCCCGCATCCTGGCAAGGTGTGGGACCGGCAGCCGGTAGGGCGTACGCCTGCGGAAGCCCTTCCCCCTCCGGGGGGAGCAGTGGCGATCCCGCCTCACTTCTTTCCCCTCGGGTAAAGAACAGGCATTCCATCCATCACTAAGCACCCTTCCAGGGGACAGGCTGGGCAGAGCAGCCCTGCCCCCTTAGGCCGGGGAACAGTTGAGTTATCTCCCACATAGCTCTAACCGGACCTAGTGCTCCAGACGTGGTAACCCCCCCTCCGTGGGCTGTTCCGTCTGATGTATCCTCATGAATGGTTCCCACCTTGGCAACCCATGACCTCCCCAGGTGGACTCCCACCTTGCGGTTAACTCCTGCAGTCCGCACATTCCTCCCATGAGTTCTCCCCTGATGGTGAGACCATGTGGTGTCTCCACTAATTCCTCCCTACGGTAGGTAGTGGCCTCTGCAGCGTTTTTTCCCCCCAGGGGGGAATAATGCTTACCCAGTGGCCCGTACGGTGCCGGGCGGCTTCTCGCCATTTAGAGAATCAGGCCTCCGCCCGTGACGGCCGGCGTTAGGGGGCTTCCCAACTTTTTGTGGAAAGCTCTGGGTCCCCCTTCCTCTCCACTGGAAGGTCATAATTTCGCGCTAGCGTGTTCGTCTGACTCGCCCAGGCCAGTCAACGTCGCTCCGCAGAGATTGTGACGCGGCTCAGTGCTGTGGCGTTTTCCATAGGAACCCCATTCTGTCGGTTCGACACAACGTCGAGAGACCGACAGAAAGGGAACGTCTTGGTTACGGATGTAACCTCGGTTCCCTGATGGAGGGAACGAGACGTTGTGTCCCTCATGCCACAACACTGGCCGCCCACCCCAGCGGTCGGGGGAGGATGTTTAGGCTCCTCAGACAAAAGGTGAATGAATGAGCACGCCGGCTTCCCTCTTATACCCGGACATCCGGGGAGGAGCCCGGCATGCAAATTTCATTCGCCAATTTTCATTGGCCTTTTCTAAATACTCAGAAGATGATAGGTTCTCAAGACAAACCCCATTCTGTCGGTTCGACACAACGTCTCGTTCCCTCCATCAGGGAACCGAGGTTACATCCGTAACCAAGACGTTTTCCATTTCAGAATGTGAGGTATGTCAAACCTGAGAAAGCGGGGTAACTCAAGCCCGTTTCTAAAGGAGAGGTAAGTTATACTCAGAGTCAGTAACCATAGTAACTTACTCTGTGAAGCTAACCTGTTCGGGAGCAGGTTTTCTTTGGTAAACCCAGAGTTTATTTTGATCTCCTCCCCCTTTTAAAGTGCAAGTGGTGTAACTCATTCATTAATACAGTCATTCATGGCACACATTTTGATCACACAGAGACCATCTCAGTGACTTATATAGCCTGTCATATGTGCTTTTATAGAGGATTCATGAAGAGGCTGCATTAATTCATTGGGGTGTACTTTGATTTCAGCAATTTAGGACCCAGGTGGAATTTTGTCATTTCCCTGTACATTTTTATTAAAACTGTACCGTTTTTCTTTACAGTGAATTAGATATATCAAAATATATCTCATCCATCCTTACAACAATAACATCAGCCACCGTACGTGTATTACATCAGAGCATAATTTTCTACAGACGATGAGAAATTACTTAATAAAGTGTATAAATAAAGTGCATGAATAAAGAAATTAATAAATACAGACATACTGTACATGCAGACATGAAGCGATAAAGGTAATGAACAAGTAATTTTGACGTGCAGCCATTCCAACTAAAATCTGCTCAGAGCAGGGTTCGAACCGGCAATCAGTCTAATTTTGCCCGAGAGTCTGACGCCCTACAGGTATCCTATACACCATGGCATCTCATTCGCGTAACAAGAGCTGTCATGGCGAGTGAGAACATACGATTTCTGTTTTATTTCTGTTGTTTCATTTTCATTTAATGATTAATTTGTTTGTTTATTGGTACATTTATCTATTTATTATTTTAAACTTAAGTCATTTTTAGCACATCAGTAAATCCACTGTATGCAGAGCGGAAAGTGTGCCTCACTCTCAAGTGCTTTCTACCGCCATGTTGCTTTTTTTGGTGCCGTTGCCATGGTGAATCGTAATATCAGAGCTCCATTGATGATGGCTTTTTATAGTTGTGGTGCACATACTTAACCCAGGGTAAGCCTACCCAGAGTAAATTGAACTAACTCAAATCAGCTGTTCTGAAACCAAAAACTCAAAGTTTCTAATTTCTAAGTAAACCAACTCTGAGTTCGAGGTTTAACCTAGAGTTGGTTGAACCTCCTTATTGAAACGGGCCCAAGGTGTCTGACTGTTCAGCTCTTAATAGAAAGAGGAAATCTGCTAAATCTGTGGTCTTAATTACTAATGATAATGATTTGTCTGGCAGGAAAAGTGAGGGAAAATGTAATTGTTTACAGATGACTACACCATCAAGTTTTAAAGACTGTAATGAAATAGACTATGCTACCTTTGTCATGATTCTGTCCTTCTTGTCATGAGTTTTCTAGTTCTGTGGACAGAGTCGTGACAGTACCATGTCTTTTGTGCTTGTTGTGTTATGTGTGGAGACACGTGGCCTTTGTTGTGACTTTGCGCCAGGTGTCCGCCTGTCATGTCTCTTAGCCCCGCCCCCTTGTTTCCCGTAATCTCTTAGTGTTGATTCCCGTCACCTGCCCTATGTAATTATCCTTTGTTAGTTTCTCCTACTTAAGGCCCTCTTGATTTTTGTCCCATGCTGGTTCGTTTTGATTGATTCCCTGATACCTTGTCTGTCTTGTTCCTGCCCAGCTCCTGTAAATAAGTAACCTTGTTGATTCCAGTTTTTGTTCTTGTTATGCCCCCTTGCAGAAAGTGTTTATTTTGTTGTTAGTATTCTACCCTTGGTTCCTTGTTTATGTTCTCTTTACCCCCTCGTGGGTGTTTGTTTTATTAAATAAAGGGACACATACTTAGGGACACAGGGGCTGCTTAGTCCTTTTTATTAGCTGGGGTGTTGCCACTTTCAGAGTATACTGCCACTGGAAAACATGTATTGGTTCGTGGACTAGAAATGAGCCCTGTTTCAGTACAATTACATAGAATTCACCTTACATCTAAGTTAGTTACCGGTGATTTAATAGTAGGGGTGCATTCATTTCTCCCAGTGCCTGGTGTCACTTTTATACTAAGTAATGATTTAGCGGGAGGTAGAGTGTGGGATAGCACTGACACAGTGTCTCCACCTATAGTGGTGGCTATACCTGAGGCACCACAGAAACCTGATGAATGTGTGCGCAGACATCCCTATCTGTTTCCAGCATGTGCTCTCACACGTGCTATTGCAAAACAGCAGGACCTTGGGGTTGGTTCAGATTTAGCATCTTTAGAGGACACATTTATGACTACATCTGAGGTTGATGAGGCAGAGCAGAATAATTTCTAAGAGTTCTCTGTAGATCAGGTAAATGAAAACTTTACTCCTTTTGATGATTGTCAATGTGTTAAAGGTGAGCATAAAGACACTGACTCTGAAATGGCTTATGGGGATTTAACTCTTACAACATTGAAAGATGAGATGGATGTTTGTTCGTTGACTGAATTGTTCAAGGTTTCTCGTAATGAGTGGATAACTGAACAGGATGCTAACCCTTCTCTAGGTTTAAGAGAAGGGTTAGCATCCTGTTCAGTTATCCACTCATTACGAGAAACCTTGAACAATTCAGTTGTTAGCGTTAGCCCTGTCTAAAGAAACTCCTGAGATGGAGTCCCCACGCTATCTTATGAATGAGGGTTTGTTATGCAGTCATTGAGTATCAAACAGGGATTTTTTTTTAACCCTGTGTTGCAAATTGTTGTACCAAATAAGTTCAAAAGAGCTGTGTTAGAACTGGCTCATAATGGTATAGGGGGACACACTGGTGTGCGGAAGACTTATGATAGGATAATACGCAGGTTCTTCTGGCCAAAATTAAAGAGGGATTGTCATTTTATGTAAAACCCTGTCAAACATGTCAGATGACAGGTAAGCCCAACCAGAGGGTTCCAGTTGCTCCTGCTCTAGCGAACCCCTTTGAGCATCTGCTTATTGACTATGTGGGTCCCTTGCCGTGTTCAAAAGCTGGAGATAGTTTTTTACTAACTGTTATGTGTCAGTCTACTTGTTACCCCGTGGCATATCCTTTAAGGTACATCACCACTAAGTCTGTTTTAAAGGCTTTTACTAACATCATGTCTATCTTTGGGTCACCTAAGGTTATCAAAGTGACAAGGGTCCAATTTCATGTCCAAGCAGTTCTCTACAGGCATACCTGGAGCTAGACAACTCACGGAGTATGTGGCAAGGGATACAGCACATTACCAACTACAAAGGCAGTACCCATAGCGAGGTGAAAGGGGATGCCTCCCTGTGCGAGCAGCTGAATTGCTTCTTTGCCCGGTTTGAGGCTAAAGGGCCTGTTTTAACATCTCCCTCCACACCTGACTCTGGACATTACGCACTTAAGCTGCAAGAACATGATGTGAGGCATGTATTGAGAGCAGTAAATCTTAGGAAAGCCACTGGACCTGATGGAGTGCCAGGTAAAGTGCTCCAAACCTGTGCTGACCAGATCACCGTGATCTTTACAAAAATATTTAACATCTCTTTATCACAGGCAAAAGTTCCATCTGGCCTAAAAACCGCTATCATTATTCCAGTCCTCAAAGAGCAAGACCCCTCAGACCTAAATAACTATAGGCATGTTTCCCTCACCTCTATTATAATGAAGTGTTTTGAAAAACTGGTCTCGTGTTATATTAAAGGCAACCTCCCTCCATCCTTTGATTCATATCAGTTTGCCTACAGGGCTAAACGAGCTACTGAAGATGCCATCGCTTTAGCCATCCACTCAGCTCTGCATCATCTGGAACGTCGGCAGAGCTATGTTAGGAGGCTGTTTATCGACTTTAGCCTTTAATACTATCATACCAGACATTCTTGTGGATAAATTGTTGCTCCTAGGTTTTCATTATTCCACATGCAACTGGATAAAGGATTTCTTAACAAACCGCTCTCAATATGTTAAACTTGGTGTGGCGAGGAGGACGTGGTTTAGCGAGGACTGCGGCAGGAGAGAGAGCCGGGAGATGAGCGGTAAGTGAGTGGTGTAAATGCAAACAACCAACACCTGTGTCTCGTTCCAGTAAGGGCGCAGGGAGACGATATATAAAGATCCAAGGGATGCTCAACGGGGAGAGAGAGAGACGGACTGCACACGGGCTGCCATGACCACAGAACCTCTCAGGAAAGAGCGAAGGACTTTGCTGGATTAATATCTTCTCAAGCCAGGCTGAAGGAAAAGCCGTGGATTTATTTGTTGTATGAATGGACTTTTTGTTTTCTTGTGTGGCAAAGGAATAAAAGCTTGTGTCAGTCCCGCCAACCTCGTCCTCTTCCTTCCTTATTATAGCGAACCCGCTACACTTGGTTCACACACATTACATTGAATATTGGGGCTCCCCAGGGTTGTGTGCTGAGTCCAATTTTGTACATCTTGTACACCTATGACTGTTTACCTACCCATTCATCAAACACTTTTAATAAGTTTGCTGATGATACAACGTCTTGGTTACGGATGTAACCTCGGTTCCCTGATGGAGGGAACGAGACGTTGTGTCGAACCGACAGAATGGGGTTTGTCTTGAGAACCTATCATCTTCTGAGTATTTAGAAAAGGCCAATGAAAATTGGCGAATGAAATTTGCATGCCGGGCTCCTCCCCGGATGTCCGGGTATAAGAGGGAAGCCGGCGTGCTCATTCATTCACCTTTGGTCTGAGGAGCCTAAAGCATCCTCCCCCGACCGCTGGGGTGGGCGGCCAGTGTTGTGGCATGAGGGACACAACGTCTCGTTCCCTCCATCAGGGAACCGAGGTTACATCCGTAACCAAGACGTTCCCTTTCTGTCGGTCTCTCGACGTTGTGTCGAACCGACAGAATGGGGTTCCTATGGAAAACGCCACAGCACTGAGCCGCGTCACAATCTCTGCGGAGCGACGTTGACTGGCCTGGGCGAGTCAGACGAACACGCTAGCGCGAAATTATGACCTTCCAGTGGAGAGGAAGGGGGACCCAGAGCTTTCCACAAAAAGTTGGGAAGCCCCCTAACGCCGGCCGTCACGGGCGGAGGCCTGATTCTCTAAATGGCGAGAAGCCGCCCGGCACCGTACGGGCCACTGGGTAAGCATTATTCCCCCCCGGGGGGGAAAAACGCTGCAGAGGCCACTACCTACCGTAGGGAGGAATTAGTGGAGACACCACATGGTCTCACCATCAGGGGAGAACTCATGGGAGGAATGTGCGGACTGCAGGAGTTAACCGCAAGGTGGGAGTCCACCTGGGGAGGTCATGGGTTGCCAAGGTGGGAACCATTCATGAGGATACATCAGACGGAACAGCCCACGGAGGGGGGGTTACCACGTCTGGAGCACTAGGTCCGGTTAGAGCTATGTGGGAGATAACTCAACTGTTCCCCGGCCTAAAGGGGCAGGGCTGCTCTGCCCAGCCTGTCCCCTGGAAGGGTGCTTAGTGATGGATGGAATGCCTGTTCTTTACCCGAGGGGAAAGAAGTGAGGCGGGATCGCCACTGCTCCCCCCGGAGGGGGAAGGGCTTCCGCAGGCGTATGCCCTACCGGCTGCCGGTCCCACACCTTGCCAGGATGCGGGCTGACACCGGTTCCGCGCGTAGGTATTAGAACCTCACGGAGTTGTTGGGCATAGCCCAACCCGCAGCTCTGCAGATGTCTGCCAGAGAGGCGCCCTGAGCCAGTGCCCATGAGGGGTGTGCCTCACCCCCAACGGGCAGGGGCGAAATGAGATCGGTATGCCCTAACGAGGGCATCCACGATCCAGTGCGCCAGCCTCTGTTTGGAGACAGCCCTCCCTTCTGCTGACCTCCGAAACAGACAAAGAGCTGCTCAGAGCTTCTGGGCTCTGCGTGCGGTCCAAGTAGAGGCGCCGTGCGCGTACTGGACACAACACGGATAGGTTGGGTCTTCCTCCCCGGTGGGGAGCGCCTGCAGGTTCACCACCTGGTCTCTCGGGAGAGTGGTGGGAACCTTGGGCACGTAGCCGGGGCGGGGTCTCAAGATAACGTGAGAATCCCGGCCCCGAGTTCTAGGCAATCTGCGGACACGGAGAGTGCTTGTAGATCCCCTACCCTCTTGGAGGTGAGCGCAATGCGGAACACCGTCTTTATCAAGACTGAGAAAGAGCGGTAACTCCGAAAGGCTCGAAGGGAGCGGGGCCTCTTGAGGCCCGCCACCTAGTTCGCAAGAGGGTACGGAGCGCGGAAAGGTGGTCACCCTCTCGCGCCCCTTAGGAACCTAATGACCAGGCCGTGCTGTCCCAGAGGCTACCCAGCACTTGGTTCATGATGAGCGGCCTTAGCGGCTACATACATTCCCAGTGTGGAGGGGGAGAGGTTACTCCCCCGCTCTCTTGAGGACGGGACAGCTCGTACCCGACCGAGCAACTCCGCGGGTCTTCTCGGTGAGAAGAGCACCAGGATGAGAAGAGGCGCCACCTATGGGCGTATAGCCGCCCAGTGGCCGAAGCCCTTAGCCTGAGTGACGTCCCAACCGGACTGGGGGTGGGTCACTCAGGATCTCCTCGTCCCGTCCAGACATGGAGACCAGGTTTTGCCTGGGATGCCGTAACGTGCCCCTTCCCCTGGGGAAGCTGTCCGCCAGGGGGAGCGGCCAGGGTGGAGTTGTTGTCAGAGCCTCAGCTCCGAGAACCAAGTCCTGGTTAGGCCGAAGGGGCGTAACTAGTACCACTTGATGCTCCTCTTTCCTGGCCTTGCACAGGCCCTGTGCAATGAGGCTCACTGGGGGAAGCGTACTTCCGCTTGTCCCGCGGCCAGCTGTGCGCAAGGGCATCCGTGCCGAGGGTCCTCGGACAGGGAGTACCCAAGCGGACAAAGGGAGGAGTTCGGGGAGGCAACAGGACCACCTGTGCCTGGCCAAACTGCCCCCAAATGAGCCGGCTGCGCGGGGAGGGAGTCGCCACTCTCCGCAAGGTGTCAACTGACGAGAGAGCACATCGGCTGTCTGGTTCAGGACGCCTGGGATGTGTGTGGCTCGCAGGGAGCTGATCACCTGCTGACTCCAGAGGAGGAGGCGTCGGGCGAGTCATGTTAGCTGCTGTGAGTGAAGAATACGCCACAGCAGCTGTGCTGTCCAACCGGACCAGCACGTGCTTCCCTGCACGAGAGGAAGTCCCTAAATGCAAGTAGCACAACCCACAACTCTAGGCAGTAGAATGTCAACGCAGGCGGGGGCCCGTCCACTGCCCCGACACTGCTTGCCCTTTGCACACGGCACCCCTTAGGGTGTGTCGGCAGAAAAGCTTGTGACCAACGCCTGCTGCCGGTGTGCCACGCTCTCCAAGGAACTTGACTCTGCCGCCAGTGTTGGAGCGGTCGTATATGCATCGACTCGAGGGGGGGCCACCCCCGCCGAGGATGCCATGAATCCCAGGAGCCTCCTGTTACAGGGGGACCGCTGACTGTCTGAACTCAGGCAGTTCAACACTGACCGGGCGCGCTAGTCCTCGCGCCCCCCCCTGGGAGTGAGCGGGGCCGCCCGTGAGGACAGAGTCGAGTTCCATACCGAGAAAGAGGATGCTCTGCACCGGGGAGAGCTTCCTCTTATCTCAGTTGACCTGTGGCCCCACCGATCTAGGTGCCGGAGCACCAGGTCCCTGTGTGTACACCACAGATCTCGAGAGTGTGCCCAAACTTGAGCCAGTCGTCGAGATAGTTAGTACCCGTACACCTCCTTCCCAACGGGGAAGGAGGGCGGCTTCCACGACCTTCGTAAAGAATCGTGGAGACAGGGACAGACCGAAGGGGAGGACCCTGTACTGATATGCCCGTCCCTCGAACGCGAACCGTCGGAACGGCCGAAGTCGAGGGTGGATTGAGACATGAAAGTACGCGTCCTTCAGGTCGATTGCCATGAACCAGTCCTGACGCCTTACGGACGCCAGGATGCGCTTCTGCGTGACCTTCCTGAAAGGCAGCTAGTGTAGGTGCCTGTTCAGAACACACAGACCCAAGATAGGGCGCAACCCTCCGCCTTTCTTAGGGACAATGAAGTACGGGCTGTAAAACCCGCTGAACACCTCGGCCGGTGGGACGGGCTCGATCGCTCCCTTCACCAGAAGGGAGGCGACCTCCGCCCGAAGTACGGGGGCATCCCTGCCTCTGCCTGAGGTAAAAGGACGTCCCGGAACTTGGGCGGACGTGTAGCGACTGAATCGCGTAGCCGAGACGGATCGTCTTCCTCAGCCCGCCTGACAGTCTGGGGGCTCCCAGAACTGTGACAGGGGACTAGAGGTTGATCTGCTTCATCGCCCCCGCGGAGGGTGGTTCGATGGCTAGCAGTACGGATTCCTTGCCAGGGGAGGCCCCCCGGGGAGGAGATTGGCTCTGCCATATTTCCTGCCTGGCGACTGCGCAGCTCAAGCACTGTCTGACTGAGAGTGCTGAGGGCTGGTGTTTACCGACATGCGCTTTGCCATACGAACGTCGAGTTTGCCGTCACCGTCGTGCAGAGGGTGAGAGCGCTGAGGAACCCAGTTTTACTGACATTGCGCTTCACCATGACGCAACGTCGAGTTTGCCGTTCACCGTCGTGCAGAGGGTGAGAGCGGCTGAGGTAACCCAGAGAGAGAGGAAACTCTCCTTTTTGAGAGTAAGTGGGCGCTAGCCCCCCGGAGGGGGACAGCAGATGGAGGGACGGGGCAGGAACCGTCCCTATCCAACCTACCAGCGCTGTGGCTGGGGTCGGGCCCAATGGTAGCCTCGATCCCCCTGAGGTGATCCCATGACAGCCGCTGCCCGCGGCTGCTGATGGGGCGATGGTCTCCTCTTCGCTGTCTCCTCCAGTCACTTGACGACCGGTAGGTGGCCAGGTCGTGGCACGGCAGGATCTGTTTGATGGCCTCAGCCTGCTTCTGCACCGCAGAGAGCTGCTGTGACACATCCACCACGGTGTCACCGAACAGCCCAGCTTGCAAGATGGGCGCATCCAGAAGGCGGGCCTTCTGGGTGTCACCCATCTGTGCAAGATTGAGCCACAGATGTCTCTCTTGGACCACAAGTGTGGACATCGACCGATCCAAGGCATGTGCCGTGGCCTTTGTCGCACGGAGTGCGAGGTCAGTGACAGTGTGTAACTCGCTCATGCGAGTTGGATCAGCCTTCCCATCATCCAGGTCTTTCAGGGCTTTTGCCTGAAAGACCTGAAGGACTGCCATAGCGTGGAGGGCAGAAGCGGCCTGACCCGCAGCATTGTAAGCCTTCAACACAAGTGTCGAAGAAAACTTACAAGCTTGGGAAGGAAGTCTAGGTCGACCCCTCCAGGTGGCAGCTGTCTGTGGGCACAGATGCACTGCGACTGCACGCTCCACCTGGGGGATGTCGACATAGCCCTTGGCCGCCCCACCATCCCGGGAAGTAACAGCATCTGAGCCGGCAAGCCGAGAACGCGTTGAGAATGGCAGAGTGTGCTCCGTCCCCAGAAACCATAAATCCAGCTGCGAGAGTTTCAGGGAGGGCGGTGCTATGCACTGCAACCCGATGCTCGCGGCTGCACGGGCAAGCATGGCTGACATCTCAGCATCAACCTCATCTTGGGCTCGACCGCCTGGGGGCGGGAGCTCCGAGAGGTCTTCCGCATCTGATGCCAGGAGGTAGCTGTCCAATGCGATGACAGATAGTTCGTCCTCATCCCTCTGTTGAGTCTGCCCGCTATGGGAAGGTCCACCACCGCCCATCGGGGATGAGCCAGGTGAGCGTGATGGGGTATGGGTGGTCCGCGAAGCTGAAGCTGACGGAGCGACATCCATAGGAACCCCCAAATCACCCCTGCTGCTCGCCAAAGCGGTTGACCTTGCCGAAGCGGCAGTCGAACTCGCTCAGGAAGCAGACTCAGGATGAGTCTGTCACGCCCAAGAACACAGCTGCGAGACATGCTCGCAGCTGCAAGGAATTTGCTCTTTTAGATCTGTAGCTCACTGCCGAGATGCCCAGGGGAAGTCCGCTATCGAGAGGGAGAAGTCTGCTGTTCTGCGTTGTAAATCCAGCAGTCTGGAAGAGTCTAGAAGAATCTAGAAGAGATAAAGCGCTTGACATGTATGTCACGCAGGTTCCGAAGAACAAAGGATGAGTGAATGGCTGCCGCCACCTCCCTTTTATACCCGTATGCACGGGGCAGGGGCTGGCGTGCGTGTGCCATTCGCCAAGCCCATTGCAGTTTTNCCTAATACCTGTGTTTACATAGACTCTCATAATGCAGTTAATGCCAAATAGTCAACAACGTCAAGAGTCTTGATTACAACAATAAACATTATTATGCTTTTTCAGCCATACTCATCTCTAAAAAGAAATTTGATCTGTCCCACCTTCTGTGGATAAAACATCGATACAACAATTAGCACAGCCTTTTATGCTTAACTTGAACAAGAAAAAGCATACTAAAATATGATATAAGTGTCATAAAAACCATGTAAATGTACCTTTTTTACACATTATTATGTGTATCTCAGGAGAGAGTAGATATTATTGAATTAATCAATTCTTTCCCTTCCTTGTTCCCGGATGTTCCAACTCATACCTCTGTGATTTACCATGATATTGATGTTGGTGCAGCGCCACCTACTAAACAACACGCATATTGTGTTAATCCTAGAAAGAGGGAAATATTAGGTAAGCAACTATGTAGAGTCTTGTTCCATACCGAGATAAGAGGAGCTCTGAGCTGGGGAGAGCTTGCGCTTCTCTCAGTTGACCCGAAGGCCCAGACCTTCTAGGTGCCGGAGCACGAGGTCCCTGTGTACACAACACATCTCGCGAGTGAGCCAAGATAAGCCAGTCGTCAAGATAGTTGAGTATCCGCACGCCTTGCTCCCTGAGGGGAGCTAAGGCAGCCTCTACGAGTTTGGTAAAAACCCGGGGAGACACGGCCAGACCCAAGGGCAGGACCTTGTACTGATACACTCTTCCCTCAAACGCGAACCACAGGAACGGCCAGTGCTGAGGGAGGATGGAGACGTGAAAGTACGCGTCCTTCAGGTCGATTGCCACGAACCAATCTTGGTGACGAACTGAGCCCAATATGCGCCTCTGCATCAGCATCCTGAATGGCAGTTTGTGTAGATGCTTGTTCAGGAGGCGCAGATCCAGAATGGGGCACAGCCCCCTGCCTTTTTTGGGCACTATGAAGTATGGGCTGTAAAACCCGAAAGACAACTCGATTAGAGGGACGGGTTCGTTAGGACCTTTCGCCAGAAGGACGGCAACCTCGGCCCGAAGCACGGGAGCGTTCTCCCCTCGAACCGAGGTGTGGAGAACGCCCCAAAACCTGGGCGGGCACCTGGTGAAATGAATCGCATAACTGAGACGGATCGTCCTCTCTAGCCTGCATGACGGGCTGGTGCACTCTAGCCAAGCGCCCAAGAACAGTGACAGCGGAACCAGAGGGACGATATGCTTCACCCTGCCGTGGGAGGCTGTTTTGGTGTCTGACAGAGCGGTCACCTCGCACAAGGCGGAACCCCGGGGAGATTGACAGCTCTGCTGACTTACCTGCTTGATGTCGCTGACCGGCGCAACGTCCGATGTAGGTTGCGGCCGGCAGCATAGTGTGGACTCGTCCAAGACACCGTCGAGTCGAGGGTGCTGTGTGGAGAGAAAACCCAGGAGAAAAGCTCTTTTTGTGAGAATGTGGGAGCCAGCAGGCAGCATCCCTCTCCGACCCATCTCCGAGATGGTATGGCCGGGGTTGGCCCAATGTTGGACTCCCTGGATTCTTCTCGTCAGGGCCGCTTACAGGTTTTCATCGCGGACTGCTGATGGGGGGCAGATGCCTTCCTCTGCGGGGGCCTACGTCTCTGGTGTGCCGTCGTCTGGGAGGGCCCTGGTACCGAAGGAGCTGCCGCAAGGCTGCGGGGAGCAGGCTGCGCTCGGGACCGTGACGACCGGTAGGTGGCCAGGTCGTGGCACGGCAGGATCTGTTTGATGGCCTCAGCCTGCTTCTGCACCGCAGAGAGCTGCTGTGACACATCCACCACGGTGTCACCGAACAGCCCAGCTTGCAAGATGGGCGCATCCAGAAGGCGGGCCTTCTGGGTGTCACCCATCTGTGCAAGATTGAGCCACAGATGTCTCTCTTGGACCACAAGTGTGGACATCGACCGATCCAAGGCATGTGCCGTGGCCTTTGTCGCACGGAGTGCGAGGTCAGTGACAGTGTGTAACTCGCTCATGCGAGTTGGATCTGCCTTCCCATCATCCAGGTCTTTCAGGGCTTTTGCCTGAAAGACCTGAAGGACTGCCATAGCGTGGAGGGCAGAAGCGGCCTGACCCGCAGCATTGTAAGCCTTCAACACAAGTGTCGAAGAAAACTTACAAGCTTGGGAAGGAAGTCTAGGTCGACCCCTCCAGGTGGCAGCTGTCTGTGGGCACAGATGCACTGCGACTGCACGCTCCACCTGGGGGATGTCGACATAGCCCTTGGCCGCCCCACCATCCCGGGAAGTAACAGCATCTGAGCCGGCAAGCCGAGAACGCGTTGAGAATGGCAGAGTGTGCTCCGTCCCCAGAAACCATAAATCCAGCTGCGAGAGTTTCAGGGAGGGCGGTGCTATGCACTGCAACCCGATGCTCGCGGCTGCACGGGCAAGCATGGCTGACATCTCAGCATCAACCTCATCTTGGGCTCGACCGCCTGGGGGCGGGAGCTCCGAGAGGTCTTCCGCATCTGATGCCAGGAGGTAGCTGTCCAATGCGATGACAGATAGTTCGTCCTCATCCCTCTGTTGAGTCTGCCCGCTATGGGATGGTCCACCACCGCCCATCGGGGATGAGCCAGGTGAGCGTGATGGGGTATGGGTGGTCCGCGAAGCTGAAGCTGACGGAGCGACATCCATAGGAACCCCCAAATCACCCCTGCTGCTCGCCAAAGCGGTTGACCTTGCCGAAGCGGCAGTCGAACTCGCTCAGGAAGCAGACTCAGGATGAGTCTGTCACGCCCAAGAACACAGCTGCGAGACATGCTCGCAGCTGCAAGGAATTTGCTCTTTTAGATCTGTAGCTCACTGCCGAGATGCCCAGGGGAAGTCCGCTATCGAGAGGGAGAAGTCTGCTGTTCTGCGTTGTAAATCCAGCAGTCTGGAAGAGTCTAGAAGAATCTAGAAGAGATAAAGCGCTTGACATGTATGTCACGCAGGTTCCGAAGAACAAAGGATGAGTGAATGGCTGCCGCCACCTCCCTTTTATACCCGTATGCACGGGGCAGGGGCTGGCGTGCGTGTGCCATTCGCCATGCCCATTGCTGTTTTAAAATTCCTCACGGAGATGATAGGTTCTCAAGATCAAACCCCAGTCTGTCTCTTAACACAACATCGAGAGACCGACTGAAGGGGAACTCTCTGCATTCGTGACACCTGATAATTTCTTGCAGTACAAGGTCATGCCATTTGGAGTCCGAAACGCTCCACACACGTAATCGTGTGTTATATGGGATGCGTGGGTGTGAGGCATACCTTGATGATGTGGTTATACTGTACATAGTAATACCTGAACTGATCACTGTCAACTTTTTTCTCATCTCGGCGCTGCTAATCTTATTATAAACCTGGCCAAGGGTGAGTTTGGAAAGCCCAGGGTCACTTATCTTGGTAAGGTAGTGGGTGGTGGGCAGGTTAGGCTTATGGAAGAGAAGATTGAGGCTATTTGTGAATTCCCTGTGCCTCAAAACCGACATTAACTTCGCAGATTTTTGGGTATGGCAGGATATTATAGTCTTATGTAAAAACTTTGCCACTTTCGTGGTACCTTTGACTGATTTTCTTAGTGCCAAAGTGCATTTTGAATGGTCAGAAAAGTGCCAGGAGGCATTTCACAATGCAAAAATGTTGTTGGCCACAGCTCCTGTACTTTTGGCCTCAAATTTTAAGAATCCCTTCAGAGTTGCAGTCGATGCCAGTGAGGTGGTGCTGTTTTAATGTACTGTATTTATTTACTGTAGTTTGTAGTTAATGGGAGACATTTCAGAGTTTAAGAGGACAAATTGTTGTGTCTAGTCAGTGGCGTCAATTCACCTAAAGCCAAGGTATGGCAGATTCTCAGGAGGTTATCCAATCTTACTACGGTACCTCCACATGACGGTCTCAAGTATATTTATTAATTCCTGACCTATCATACATGCTGCTACTGCAGCAGCCATCCTAACGTATGATAAGGCACAACACACTTAAATGATCTATTGATAAAAACATAATATAGTTTAAAAACAAATGGAAGCAGATCTGATACAGTATGTGATTTTAAAATATAGAAAAGTAAGTTTGGCGTATTCGAACTTGCTTTGCAGCAGAGTCTATAACTATAGGTCACACGTCTTTTGCACTACACCACTGAAGCGGCTATTGAAGCTATGCTGTTTTTAAACTCTTTCCTTTTACATTCTTTTCCTCCGACGCCCATGTTTCTGCAATAAACTGCAGTAAAATATTACTTTGAATTGACCTGACCAGACAGCCAAGGTATGGCAGCCGCCAGCCCCTGACATACCCAAATGTCGCCCCTGTATCTAGCTGGTATAAACTTCAGATCTTTGGATTTATTAATTTTAGTGTCCAAATGGGCTCCGAATTGAAATTACCATGCTGTCACTAAATATATAAGATAGGATTCTGAGGATGTTTCTGCTATACAGCACCAGGACAGCAAGTCTTTGGTATCTTTGCTGCATTGAGAGCCACAGTATCCAGAGTAATGTCAGCATACCATCATGAAGGATGAACCACATCAAAAAGTAATAAAGGGTATCCAAAAAATGTAAAGCTACAGCGGCCCAACTCTACAGAATTAAGTAGGCATTTTAACTCCATACGGAGTCTGAAGGACTATGTGCACCTACTGTAATGGTACAAACATTGTACCCAATGATAATGCACCAACACACAGATCAAAACATGTGACAGAAAGTTTCGATGAGCATAAAAATGTATCATTGATCTGAAATGCCCTGCACAGTTGTTAGATGTTGTTTTTCAGCCAATTCAGCTTGCTCAGGAGAGTCAGGAATTGTTTTCCTCCACCAGCACCTGACCACATTTCTGTAAAAGGAATGGCTCAGAATCCCTGTTGCCACAATGCAGGACGTGAAGTCATTCCCAAGACAAACTCATGCAAACTAAAAAGAGGCCCTACACTATTATAATTTATTGTGGTCAACCAGACAAGATGTTTCAGTTTCACTGTTCCTGTATATACACACAGACTCAAAGCCATCTATGTGAATGTAATTATTACGACATATACAAAAGACCAAGGAGAGAGAATGTTTTTTCTCAATATCACACTTTATTGATTAGCTTTATTCTTCATGTCTAAAGACTTTAAAGCACAATGGCTGCTTTAGTTTGCAGCAATGGTCTGGTCAATCCAGGTACGGAGCTCAGTAACACGAGCATACACTGCGGGAGTGGAGGTGGAGCACGTGCTACTGCCCCAAGACACGATACCAACCAGAGTCCAGACGTTACTCTTCTGACAGACCAGAGGACCACCGGAATCCCCCTGAAACACATAAAAATGAGTTAGAACTTAAAGTTCTACATTCAAGAACAGAACAGTAAAATATGAAAAGTAAACTGAAATGCTAAGAAATTTACCATGCAGGAAGAGGCACCGGCGGCACCAGCACAAATCATCTTATCTGTGATATTGCTTCCCCAGAAACGCCTGCACTCATCGTTGGTCAGCAGAGGCAGAGTGGCCTGCTGGAGCAGAGCAGGGGTATCAGGGGCTGGAAAATAAAGATGTATTGTGTTTTATAAGATATATAAAAAGGTTTGAATACATAGTAAATAGAAAATCAAAGAGTATACTGGAAGCATATGCAACAGAATACAGTGATAAAACATTTAAATTGAAATGCTGCGAGAATGTCTAAAATCTATACCATTGTATCTGGTCAGACCCCATCCAGAGGTCACACACTTCATTCCACCAGGGAAGCTGTCAGATGTTTCAGCAAGGCACACAGGAGATACACGTGTGTTGAGCTGAGCAGGGGTGGCCAGTTTGATCAGCGTGATGTCATTGTTGATGGTGAAGCTGCTGTAGTTGGGATGCCTGAAGACCTGGCCAACAGCCATGGTCTGAATGGGCTCAGAGTTGGAGGAACGATCATGCTCACCCAGGATGACACGGTGAGAGGTTCTAACAATAATATATATATATTTCTTTCAGAACTTTACAGAATTCCATTGACTACAGAAACATGTTTTTGATGCCTCATTCTTAAATAAGAATGTAATGTTTTAATAGTGTCATCCATAATAAATGACTAGACTAGTGTCTACTGTACCTCACATTGCAGTGAGCAGCAGTCACGACCCACATTTGATTGATCAGGGATCCACCACAGAAGTGGAAGCCAGTAGAGTCCTTAGGTGAAACATGAGTTTTATTCAGTTAATGAACATTCTAGATACTGTATGTACAGTACAGTAGTGCCATACATGTAGATGGAACAATTTTAGGAATTTGTCAGCAACTGCTGAAATGAATATTTAATACATTACAATACATATATTTTCAGATTTTCTCAAAATATCCACAAGTCATTTGCAAATGAAGATGTCTGACTGTACCTGCAGAGACACCTGCCAGGGCCATGAGTGTGGCACTGCCTCCTCGCCATTCACAATCCTGGAGTAGCCAGTGATGACAGGGGGAATGGCAGGATTGCCACAGCCTTAACAATATAAATAAGTATTAGTTGAACTGTAGATGTAAAACTTAAAAATAAAAAAAGGAAAAAAAACGGTAACATACCATAGGCTGCTCCAATGAAAGCAAGGCAGGACACGATCCAAAGGAAGGCCATTTCTGAGCTGAGATCTCTGAGTTGTCACAGCAGCACTCTGGGCTTTTATATACCTTGCTTTACATTTGCATGTTGCAAAATACCTAAAAGGTGCATATACCGTGTAACCGCTTCACCTGTTCATGTTATCTCAACCTCATAAGACAGAAGAGTGGGAAATGTCTATGCAATATTTTACCTATATAAGTGAAAAAACTGAGAGACATGTAATGGGCAAAAAGAAAAAAGTGAACATTGATTGACATAGGTCTCTAAACAAATGTAAAATAAAATGTGAAATATAACCAACAGACTGTGTCCCCAACAGTTTTTATTTCTTTTTTTGTGGCAGACACAATAAGTTTTGCTAAGTTCTTCGGACAATGCAGTAATTGCTTAAAACGTTCATACTGCATTAACAAGAAAAACAGTCCAACAATATTTGTAGAACCACACAGGTACAAATAGCTTTTTCTGAAAATGGCACCCAAATCTGGAATATGTTGACTGTTGAAATTAAAGCAGTACAACATATAAAACATACGCTGATTGTAAAGTGCTGGTAAAACAAATCAGTGCTGTACCATCTTATTATCATATTGATTTATTTAATATCTATTTAATCTCTGTGTTGCCAGGATTGGAGGTTCTTAAAACGTATATTTAGTTTTATTTTCACTTGCTGTAAATATGCATAAATGTAATTTGATATATTATTACAGTTCAGGTATTCTTTTATTTTGTATATGAAGCCTTTCGATAGGGACTTGAGATGTAAATTAGAGTACACCTGTGTAAATCTCAATCTGCACATTCAGCTCTTTCAGCCTGGAATCATGTTTACAGTATGTACTATGCCTATTCAAATAAACCAATAAGATACAAAAAAAACATCAGTTCAATATAAGTTGTTTAAATATATTATAACAAATAAAACAAACAAAAAAATATTACAACAAATAATACAACATTTTCTCAAAATCAGTCAAATGTAAGTGTTTCTTTGTCACCCACTTGAACACATGTAACAGAATAAATGTGTTCCAATTTCAGTGTTCACATAAAGGGGTGAGAAAAGTGGGATTGTGTACAGGTGGTGAGCAGCTGATGAAACCTTTCGGGGTTAATTTTTGACCACACACGTTCTCCTCTGGTTGTCATGTTGTCAGTGGTAAATGTGGGTTCATATTTTGGTCTTAAATAGGGCTTACTGCTGTGTATAAGTCCATCTCTTCTGCAGAATGTCTTTCCTGTGGCTGTTGTCCTGTTTTGCCTTTCTTAATGCAGCCTATGGTGAGAAATACTTTTTATTTTAAAATTCCATGAAGTTCACAAATAGCCTATACAGTTAGAATGTGGATTAGCATGAAACGTCTATTTATGATGTCATGAGATTTGGGGTTTTTTGATTGAATAATTTAGTTTTTAGATTTTAGCATTTGTAAAGTTAAAATATCTCATTATTCAGCAAATAGGCTACTGATAAGCAAATCATTTATTATTAATTTATTATTTGCTTATTCTGTATTAGCAAATAATATTCTAACAAATGATTAGTCATAAAAATGTTTAAACTCTGTCCAAAGAGAAACTATAATGATATAACATTTAAATAATTCTAAAAATCTAATATTGGGTAACCGTTTATAAGATTGTATTTGTTAACATTAGTAAATGAATTAACTAACAATGAGCAAAATAGTTTTTCAGCATTTATTAATCTTTGTTACTTGGTGTTAATTATTCATGTTAGTTCAATATGCATTCACAATATTTTATTTAAACAATGTATTGGTAAATGCTGAAAGCCAAGATTAATAAATGCTGATGTATTGTTCATTGCTATTTCATGTTAGTTTATGCATTAATAATGTTAACAAATACAACCTTGTTGTAAAATGTAACCAAATATTGTTTGGTAAATATGAGCAAAAAATTAGGAACTTTAGAAAAATTGGAAACTTTTGGCAAATTTATGAAAGCATTGACTGCTTGGCCTATTTATACTTCCTATCAAATTTCACCAATTTTGCATCCATTTTTACCTCTTTCTTTTAGGCTGCGGTGTTCCTGCTATCCCACCTGTTGTTAGTGGCTATGGCCGCATCGTAAATGGTGAAGAGGCAGTGCCTCATTCATGGCCCTGGCAGGTGTCTCTGCAGGTATGTTATAACTAAAAAGCGTCAAACTACATTTTCAGACTTTCGACATTGTGAATCGACAGCCTGAAAATGACAACAAGCTAATACAAACATTTGTGACTAGTATTGTTTTTCTGTTTTGATTTTGATTGTTAAAATTGCAGGACGCCTTTAACTGGCACTTCTGTGGTGGGTCTTTGATCAATGAGAACTGGGTTGTGACTGCTGCTCACTGCAGTGTCAGGTAACATTATATACAGTATATACCTGCGGTAAAATTCTTCTGCAATGTTCTGCAATGCTCTTTCTAATCGGCTTTACTCTGTTGGTAGCACAAAACAGTTTGGACAAAGATTTATTTTCCTTAGTGCACCACACTGTAGTCATTATGTACGAAATAATATTGGCATAGACGTAAATTAATTGAATGTGGCTTTTCTGCAGAACTAGTCACCGTGTGATCCTGGGAGAGCACAACAAGGCAAGTACTCAGAATCAGGAGGACATACAGACCATGAAAGTGGAGAAGGTGAGAACAAACATTCAAGAATTTGTTTTACTTTCCAGCTCTATTGACTTGTTTTCTATTGTTACCTTGAAAAATGTGACATTTATGATGCAATCATGTGAATTGCAGGTGTTCACCCATCCCGCGTGGAATCCAAATACCATCAACAATGACATCGCCTTGGTGAAGCTGGCCTCCCCCGCCACTCTGAATGACCACGTCTCTCCGGTCTGTCTTGCAGAGACTACTGATGTATTTGCCCCTGGCATGACCTGTGTGACCTCTGGTTGGGGAGTGACCAGATATAATGGTTAGATATCTATAAACATGTACATGTAGACTAATATATTACATTCTACAGTACTTAGACTTAGTATAGAGGGTATGCATTGATATCACTTTCCCACATGAACATGTCGGGACACGCCCTGGGACACGCTCCCTTGGGTGGCAAACGGCCAGCAAAATGACTGAGGAGAATAGGAGAAACAAAGAAACCGGGACTAAAACACGCAATTATCTGCTGAAATTACAAGCATTTGGACTTGACGGTGATCCTTGCAACTTTCTTACAACTTACAAAGGAATCAGGTGTTCCTGGACACTGAAATGTTGCGCGGAATTGCATTTCCTGAATTTTTAAGTAGTCATTTTGCTGAGTATTTGCCACCCATGGGGACACACTTAGGTGTGCTCACGTGGTGTTCACGTGATAAAGTGACGACACGTCCATACCCTCTATTAGAATCTCAGGTTGTGATATCAATAATATATTAATCTCTCTATACTGTAACTTTTTATAATATATTTTATAACATATTTAATTCCTGCTCTTTCTCTGTTTGCCTGTAGCTCTGTTTACTCCAGATAAACTCCAGCAGGTTGCCCTGCCTCTGCTATCCAATGAGGAATGTAAGAACTACTGGGGAAGCAACATCAGTGATGTTATGATTTGTGCTGGTGCTGCTGGTGCCTCCTCCTGCATGGTAAGACTTTTCACTCTCTCTTTCATAAACAGTATTTTAAGTGATTAAGAGTAACTCTGTGTGCCTTCTTATGAACACTTGACATTAAACGTGGAACACACAATTCTATTTTACATTATTTATTCACCAAATTTGCACATATCAGACCTGTACATACATAATTGTCTATATTGTATATTGTGTTTTTGCTGTTTTGTACATTGCCTATTTCTATATTATTGTATTTTTTATTATTATTATTATTATTATTTTTATCATCTGTGTTCTGTCCTGTTGCTGTCTTTCTGTTGCACTGTGGAGCTTCTGTCACTATAACAAATTCCTTGTATGTGGAAACATACTTGGCCAATAAAGCTCATTCTATTCTATTCTATTCTATTCTGTTGGTTTAGGGTGACTCTGGTGGTCCTCTGGTGTGCCAGAAGGATAACATATGGACACTGGTGGGTATTGTGTCCTGGGGAAGCAGCCGCTGTGACACCAGTATACCCGGTGTTTATGCCCGTGTCACAGAGCTCCGTGCCTGGGTGGACCAGATTTTGACCTCCAATTAAAAAAGAATGTACTGTATGTAGAGATTTCCTGACAACAATGAACAGCATCTTTAATATTACAAAATTAATTTTATAGTAAAACATCTGTAAAAAAGGAACAGTACATTCCAAAATGAAACATTATGTTATTATTAACCCAAATGCCATACAAATGTAATATCACTGCTGTCCTTATGAAACCTCATATCTCCATATTTCGTTATTTTTGTTTTTTTGCCATAAATAATTATTATTAGTCACCCTTTATGTTTGTCACATGGTTTTGCAAATATCTACCTAATAAAAAGTATTAAAAAGTGCTTTTCAACTTTGTACTTTTTAAAAACTGTATTTGGACATCCGAGGTTCTGGAAGGACAGCGACGATATTTACAGAATATCACTTTAATGGAAACTTACTTTCACTCCAAATATTCTTTCTGGTAAATATATTTTAATGTTTTGCCAAATAAAGACTAATCTAGCTATGTAACATTCGTTATTTATTCATTCATATCTGAGTTGATTTAAATTTAACAAATTGTGCAACTAAAGCCCTATTTGCACGGGATTAGGATTACCTGGGGACCTCCAAAGGTGGACAGTAAGAAGTAAATTGCCTGAGTACTGTACTTAAGTACACTTTTTGAGTATCTGTACTTTACTTGAGTATTATTTTTTCTGAGTACTTGTACTTTAACTTCACTACATTTGAAAGACAAATATCATACTTTTTACTCCACTACATTTATAAAAAGGTCCAAAAGTAGAAAATGGTTTCTATGCAGCGGGTTTCCTGTGTGCGCAATTTATCTGTCTTGCGATCTGCCAGGACCTTTAATTGTTGCCAAGTATTTCAGTTTTTCTAAGATCGCGGTTTTCCGGCAAGTTTTGAATGGCCATTTGGCAGATTTTTTTAACGCAAATCTGGCAACTCTGGGCTCTTCCCCGCTAAACTAATGTAAACGTAGGCGCTGATACACCATTGATAGCGCTCTAAAAAGGCAAATAGAACAAGACGAAAAAGGCACATGTTAAAGTGTGGTGTAATCATCTGTGGGTTACGATCAGTCAAAGATCGTGGAGACATTGTCATGAAAATGATCGGCATAACGGCTAAACGGTAAATAGGCATCACATACACCTTGAGCTACGCGTGCGTGTTAACTTCTGATCTGCTGTGATTTGGAAAATGAATGATGTTTTTACTCAAGTAACTATAGTTGAAGTATTCCTGTTGAAATAAAAACAATAGAACCCTGCCCAAAATACAACATAAAATGTAATGGATTTAATGGTTATTATGGGAATTGTACTATGGATGCTTGCCTACTTGTATGTGATGGATTCTATTGGTGGGATGGTAAATCCTATTGGAATAAAACCCAAAACACACTACAAAGAGGAATTTAATTTAAAAATCTCATTCTAATTAAAAAAATCATTGTTTTTTTTCAGCAGGGATGGTATTTGCAGTAAAACCACAGTATCCACAAATTTACCACTTTCTAAATATAGGAACCGTACTCCAATTAATAATCTTTAGTAAAACCACAGCAACTAAACATACCATAGTTTCATTATATTCATTATACTAGCTATAGTTTATGTTTGTAGTTAAATTATGATAATAAATCCAACAAACACATGGCTTCTACACTTTACTATTTACAAGAACCTTACTACTTACTGGTAAATTGCTGCTAAAACTGGTAAAGGGAATATACAAAATAAAAGAACACTGCTCAAAAACATATATAGGCCTAGGGGGCTAATGAGGATAATTAGGCTAAATGATAATACAGGATTATATCTAAACTAAACATATATGTGCTAAACATATAAAGCTCTTAAAGGAGTTGCTCACTGCAAAATTTCCCTCCATTGACTTTCCATAGTAGGAATAAAAACTACTATGGAAAGTCAATGGGGGCAAATTTTGAAGTGAACTACTCCTTTAATACAATTGATACTGTGAGCTACTCGGTGTATTCAGTAGGTTGCTTCAGAGGCACAAGGTATAGACAATAAAACAATGCACAACTGACATAAAGGAAATTTACTTTTAATACTTGAGTACTTTTAAAAGCACGTACTTCTGTACTTTTACTCAAGTAAGAATCTGTCTTTACAACTTTTACTTGTAGTGGAGTAATATTTGACCAGTAGTATCTGTACTTTCACTCAAGTAAGGAAGTTGTGTACTTCGTCCACCTCTGGGGACCTCTAATTTAGTCATTTGTAATAATTGCTGAGGTTGTTCTTAATCCCGCACGAATCGGCCATGTTTGTAATTTGAGAAGTAAAAATTCCCCCGCAAATTACCTACCATATTTCGCCAAACACCGAGGTCCTGTGATAATATTAGTCCCGTGCAAATCGGCATCTCTGTGATTTGGTGGGGTCGTTTTATCCACCGTTCACGAGTGGAGACTGTGTTAAAGTGTTTTGACATTAACATATTTCGGGTGCTGGGTCGTATCCTGTGCGAATGCGCCATATGAAATACAGATGTGGGGAAGTAATTTCTAAATCACACAGGTCCCCACAAAATACTAATCCCGTGCAAATAAAATACAATGTATCTCTGACAGAAGATGGCGATAAAGACTGAAGACAGAATACAAAGCCTGATATTTCTCAAAAACTGTTACCAGGTTGCTTCTGTTCTATTTACGGTGTGTAGTATGAATGCTGTGTCAAAAAAAGTTCTTATTGGTCTTTAGTCTCAAAATGTATGTTCTTCTGTTTTACTCAATACAACAGAGTACAATATTAAAATAAGAAAATGTGGTCATTTCGTACATAAACGTAACTGAAAGATACTTTTGTCTAGACAAAATATTGTGTATTCAGTACAGTCTCTGGCTGCCCTTCAGTCTGTTAAATATGTAGCACAACAACAGAGGTTTCCATGGCAACCTCTTTGAGACACATACAACTGTTGAGGCAGTTGTTTCAAATAGATGTTGAATAGAAAAACAAAAGATGAAGAGCCGAGGCAAATGACAAAATAAAAAAAATCTCTCGTCTTTTCTCTGTTATGATGCTCAAGGCTGTTATAAATAGAGTGGCATTAATGACCCAGTACACCAATTTAAAAAAATCTATAAAACCCCTGTCATGTTCAAGTGAAAATACATGTGATGTGATAAAAGCCTGACTCAGTCCTCAGAGAAAATTCAAGGTGAATGTCATTCTGAATCAAATTCAAACAGTTCAGGAGCTTCGCTTTTCATTTTTGTCACCTTTGAGTCATCTTTGAGTTTTCTGTATCCATGCAGGCATTAGCCAGACCAGAATTGAACATTCAAGATTAGTAGCATAAGATTAATTCTATTTTCAATTTATGTTCTTTGGATGTCTTCATGTTTGCTTTTTGAGATCAGGGGTTTCAAGGATCAAGGGAGTTGAAATTAATTGACAGCTGGTCCAACTCAAATTGAAAGAGAAATTGAAAAATCATGCCAATTTTCCCATAGGACTAATCCGAGAATTGAGAGGATCCAGCAGCCCATGTGAGTGGCGCACAAGAGATGGTACTCTAGCCATGATGTGGTAATGCTATCTGTGGCTCTGCATAAACCTCTCACAGTAAGGGTTTCCAGGCATTGTTGGCATAATATCTTGTTTTTCCTAATTACAAGTATTTGAACATTTAATCAAGTAAAAAGCTTATAAAGAGAAAGAAAGAATGCTATTCCTAATGCTTTTGGGCATTGTGGATAATTATGTGTTATGCAAATAAATACATCCAGCAGCCTCAAGAAGTTTTCTGAATCTGTGTTTTATAAAACGATAAAAAATGTAAATATTTAAATGAATGTAAATGTTTAAATTATCACAGTGGAAGGCAAATAAATAACTTTTTCTATGTTGTGTGGAAATCACCATGCACAGATTGCCACAACTTCATTATTCATTTTGTTTTGCTTTCTTCCGGACTTGTTAGACCTTGAACTAATGTTTGACGAAAATGGGTAAACAGTTAATAAATAAACTGCAAGGGGTATAAAACACGGAAATATTTATAAATTATTCAAATATTTCCTTTTTAAATAAATTCAATACATTAATTAAAACAAAATGGTCCCATTTCACACATTATAGAATAATGTCTTTTATATGGGTTTTGACTGTTTAAAATGTTTATTTAACTGAACAGTCAAGGGACGTGTGTGTCACCATATCTTAAGACCCTTCACTCCGTCCTAGTTCCATAATTCCCTCTCCATCTTTTTTCACTCTGTTTCTCAGTTTGAGTCTTCCTTTGGGAATAGCGTGTGCTTCACTGATCTGAGATTCTCTCCCTCAATGAACCAGGAAGCTTTCTTGTGTTCCTTTTGCCCACAGCAGGAAAAGAGAGGATCAAAACCACAGGACATGCCTTGAGAGTGTCAGCCCTCCTGGGACACAGTGTGGTATACTTTGATATCAGTTGTATCCATAGACTGCAAAAGAAGACATGTTTGTGGAGGTTTAATACATTTCCCAGTTCTCAGGGTCTTGTTCAATGCGGATATTGTAAATCATATTTGGATAGCTGAGACCTCAATGTGTGACACTTTCACTCAACACATTGTGTGGCACAATACTACATTTGTACCTGTTTCTTTATATAGCTACAGTACAACTAAATTATACTGTAAAAGAAATAAGTCTAAAGCAATTTGTAAATGAGCCGGTAAGATTAAGTATTTGAGTTTTGCTAAATGTATCAAAAGACACCTAAATTCATTTTTTTTATTAAATAAAGTCAAAACCAAACAGGAAAATTCTAAGTGTTTTACACAGTGTTGCAGTGATTATTATAAACTAGCTATCCGTGCAAACCTTTTTTTTATTCATTTGCACTTGTAATCTTTAATCAAAAACATTAAGCTCATCTCCCCCTCTCAACAACAACTGTTCACCACATGACGTAAGCAACAAAAAAGAGGTAGGACTATACTCACTGCCCAATGGCCAGGGATTTTTAGCCCTCCCCTCCAGGCCCAATTTACAACAAACCAATCAAAAAGGGAAGTGCAAAATAAAGCCCTGCCCTACATTCTTTTCTAATTTCAGAAGCCGTTTCACTTGGATATACATCACGATCAAAAGTAATTAATTACTAGTTACTGATTACATATTCAATAGTGTAATTAGATTACTGTAAAATTACTCTCTCCAAAAAATTATTGAATTATTACTAATTACTTTCTATATCCTATACATCAACTTTGATTAGAATTGATTCAAGGATAGACATGAAACTGCTTATCATTAATTCATCAAAATAAATAATAAATAACTACATAAATGAATCTTATTCTTATACTATGTACTGTATGTATAGGTTTTCTTAATGTGTTTTCAAAATGTCTGTTAAATTGTGTATGGTACAACAGAATACAGTAACATTGGTTTCATCAGTCATCAGTTTGCCACTTTAAAAACCATAAGTATTGCAATATTAACTTTAGCTTTGTATAGCTTGCATTCCTTTAATTAATCTTATTTTAAGAATAAGAAAACTGGTTCTTATTAAGGTTAGTTCAAAATGGGAAAAAAGAATAACAAAGATTCACATAAAAAGTCCAACTCACAACTCAACAGATCAATTTGGGTTTTTGATCACAATGCAAAAACAAGCGATGTGGCAGAAGGTAGAGAGGTCAGCGGGTCATCCATAACAAGACTTGCAAAACAAAAAAGAAGTACTGTATGAGAACATGTTTTCTAATCATTTAAAAACCTCTCTCTCACTGTTGTGTATTTACAATATGACATTTTGGGCATTTTATATTTTGACAGAAATGCAGCTGCTTTTAAACAGTCTTCAATGGAAAAACATGCTTTTTGTACACATAATGGCGTAGTTATGTCATCTGCCAGCAGGGGTTATCTGCCCATACAAACCAGCCAAACCCTGACCCCTGACACTAGCCAATTTACAACAACAAGACTCCGTTACTCTGATTCAGCCTTCTACTGTCAGCAGTACCCTCACTAATACTATTTTACATGGCTACATCACCTGCTTCTTTTTTACTTTTCTTTAATGCGCAGGACTTCTCATGGGTGTGAAATTGATTGACAGATCTCCCTCTGGTCAGTGATCAATCACTGTAAAAATAAGTACTGTTTAGTCAACATGTTGACATTCTACAAACTTCCAGTTTTTGTTTCTAAACCACTTTAGATGTTCCCTTTTAGTCTCACCTTTACTTTTTTATACCTACAGATAATGGCAAAGGTTCTGAGACAACCAGATTTATAATAGTATGTATATTGTTTTCTTGACTTTTAAAACATTGTTTTTTAGGTTGGTGAGAAAAATTATGTTACAAGTATTATCTCATGTCCAGTGTTTCACATACGGTAATTTGTCACAACCTTTTTAACTGCCACATTATATTAATGTCTCTCCACCAAAATATTTAATATGTTTGTTTTAATCTTTTAGTGCAAATGTGGCTGCTGCTGCGTGAAATATGCACCTTGCAATCATAGGCTATAACAGGAACCCCCTCAGACCAGTTTAACTAGAACTTTAATGAAAGACAAAGTCTTCATGATCTACTGAATGACTCAGTCCTGACCCTCTCCTGCACCCTATCCATCCGCTTCCAATTTCACATTACCACACTGTCACCTCGATAATCCTTCTCTATAATGCCACTTTATTTCCCAGTCATATCAATGAGGATGATGCCCACAGACTTCTCAAAAGACAAAACATCAGGAAAGCTGTGATGATGTAAGTAGGCACATTGGAACACTGTGGAGCTCATCTGGCAGTACAACCATTATGCAAAGCATCCAACTAATTTACAACGTAAGCACTACTAAATATTTTTGTTAAAAACACGACCTTTCTTTCTTAAACCAATATCAGTCCCATTCTTGACTTTCTGCCTCTAGGGTGCAGTCAACACCTGCTACTGAAACACAATCACATACATATCCTGTCTTAGAATTCTATCTCTGGCAGAAGAAAACATGAAATCATCCTTTTGCTAATGGATCACAAGCACCTGGCTGGAGTACAACCTGTTAAACTTCATTATAAGCACTGGAGTGCCTCAGGGCTGCTATTGCTACCTCTTGGAAATTAAACCCACCTCCCACTGGAAATAGGTGTAACACCTGCAGATGTGGTTGAGTCACGCAGAAGAAGACAGGTTTATATTGGTTCTCCCCCTTTATATAGTACGTACAAAATCTGATATTACTGGTGAACAAAAGAGAGTAGAGGTCCATGTTCTTAATACCTCTTTAAAATCAGCTGCATGTCTTCACAAAACCACCTTGTTTGAAACCTGCTTTGAACATGCTTTTAAAAACAGTGTGACTATATGAAATGAAAGAACCTACAACAGCTGCCAGTGCCAGTAAAGGTTTACATGTTTTTTCAGAGTATCTATTATCATTTTATTAAGGTTATCTGTGTGGGTGGCATGCTGCCTAGCTTAAAACCGAGTACTGAGATGATAAATAATACATTAGATTTGACCAAATGAAAAAAAAATGCTTCACTCTGTTGTTGGCATTGTGAGTTATAGAAGATATTTCGATGAACATTGACTTCCATTATGAACACAAAGCCACTGAAATATTTCTTCGAAAATTATTCTTTGAAATATCATCTTCTGTGTGCCACAGAAGAGTCAAAAACAGGTTTTGATTGACATGATGGTAAATAAAGGAAGACAATTTCTGGGTGAACTATTCCTTGAAATATTTCAGCTGCAGTAGTGCACTAAACAGAGACCAAACAAATTAGACCTTGCTACAATGAGTCATGAGTAAAGACAAGTTATCTGTATCGTGACGCTTTAAAATAATCAGAAAACAAGTGTCAAGGTCCTCAGACTGTTTTTTTTTCAGATGTCGCCAAGTTCGTAATTACAGAGACAAACAGCGCTCTTTGACCCAAAGTCTGTTATGGCAGACAGGTAGTCGTTATTAATTAAACTTCAGAGAAGCAATACAATATAAAATGTAATCGCGCAAGAGCACATCACGACGCAAACGCTTCCGGGCGGGAATTTTCCCTACAGGGTGTTTTACAGTGTTATTCCCTGGAAGAAATGTAGTATGATGTGCCCTGTCACTCGAGTGTTTCACACCCAGCCGGTGCGTTTCCCAGCCTGCCCGAGTACTTCATAAACGAGCCAGCGCGCAACGGCACAGATTTGAAGGTGTGCGCTAACTTGGGCAAATTGCAAGTGGAAGTAGACAAGAACCCGAACTAGGGAATGATCGTAGCACTTTCTTTGCTTTTGAACGGACTTATGTCATATTATTTCTTCTGGACTTGAATCGTCAATCCCAGGAACATGGGGTTATCCCAAAATGAAACGACCGTTTGGACGGATGAGCGCATCGCAAACCAAACGACCGACACTTTCGGTCCGGAGGTGGTGATTGTGCCAGTCATATTTGGATGTATATTTTTCCTGGGAATTATTGGAAACACTCTGGTGATGGTTGTCATTGGGAAAATCAAGTCGAGGCGCTCGAGAAGTACTACAAACATTTTCATCCTAAATCTCAGTATAGCAGATTTATCGTTTCTTCTGTTTTGCGTCCCGTTTCAAGCTACCATATACTCTCTTCCCGAGTGGATCTTCGGGGCGTTCCTGTGTAAATTCGTGCACTATTTTGTCATGGTCAGCATGCTGGTGAGCATTTTCACACTTGTGGCAATGTCCGTGGACAGGTACATTGCCGTTGTTCTCTCTAAAAAGTCCCCCTGTATTCGTAACCGGAGGAATGCGCTCATAGGCGTTTGTGTCATTTGGATGCTTTCCTTCATCTTTGCCGTCCCGGTTGTGCAGCACCAAATTATGACAGATCACCCCAAGGCTCCCAACAGCTCGTTCTGCTGGGAGATTTGGACCGAACGGGTGGCCAAGCACACTTATAAAGTCACCATTCTCGTGATAGGTTATCTGTTACCTCTGGTTTTGATCACATGTTGCTATGCCAAGGTAAGGATTTATTTTAATTGCTGTAAAATCACGCATCTTTATGCTTAGGCTAGGCTTCTGAGTTTTTGAGCACGAAAATATGAGTTGTGCCATCACATTACCAACAGTTATTCACTATGGGCTAATTGCTGTATTAATAACATTCCAGCTTTAAATACTAAACAGTCAATCTCGAAAGCATACGTGTTTATAGCATGCATGTTTCATAGTCAAGGATGCAACAGGTGGCCACTAACCCATGTTGGTAGTTTATGGTGTAGTTTTGCCTGTCATCCTGTCTGGAAATCGAAATGGGAAACCGTCATAGACACTAAAAAGTAATTGATTACTCACTAACAATTAATGTGTGTTACAGTTTCATTTGTAACTGTGCATGTGTAGCAGTTCTACACTAGTTTGCGATCACTTTAATTGTAACAGAAATCAGCAACGCGTAGTTTTTTTTTTTTTTACCAAAAATTGGAACAAAACCATGTACCACTATTTTAAAGCTTTTTAATGTTAATGAATGTGGGTCAGAGTCTTTATTTTGTGTGTTCAATGAGGAGTAATTTATGTATTTAAATGGGACAGGAACATTATTATAACTGTGTGTATGTAGTACTGGAATGATTGAAATTTTGTCTCCAGCATGTGAAAACAATATTCTAAAATAGCTTTGTTTACTCGTCGCTTACCTATTGTAAAATATTTAATGTGTAACCTCATGTTTATTGGTGGAAGACAGTTGTAAAAGTCCACAGTCTTTGAACATAGTGTTGTCTTTGATTTTCAGGTGTTGTATCATCTTCATAAAAAAATGAAAAATATGTCGAAGAAGTCTGAACGATCAAAGCGAAAGGTAAAAGAATTGTTGGTTTCTACTAGTCTTGACAACAAATAATGTTTGTATTTTGTTATAATTTTTAATGGATATGGCGATATCCTGCAGTGAAATTTACCCCCGTACTGTAATTTCCAGCATTTGGCTAGAAGTATTTGCTATAAAAATCCATTGAAGGGTATGGAAGCAGATCTTCATGGCTCTTGCATCATACTTTACTTTCATGGTCCAGGTAGCAGGGATATTTTTTAGTTTCAATGTTTGGCCTAACTTTTTGATAATTTCCTTAAACTTTTTTTGGAGATTATCAGTCCTTACCTTAATTAGGCTGGAAAATCTAGACCTGTTGCTTGCCTTAAATTGGTTTCGTTAATAATCTGTCATTCCTAAAAATAATCAATAAAATGAGCTGTCATATTTAAAGCAGAAGACAATATGTATTTTTATGTACATTTTCACTGATGATAAATGTCTGACAAAATTAAAATATAGACGGTTTCATTTTAACAACATAAACAAACATTACTGCGCATGCGCATTTTTGTGACCCCCCCAACTTAACTTCCGGTACACATTCACAAACAATAGAGTGCCTGTATATCATTTCTGATAACAATCAAAAGAAACCGAGAAGAACCGTTGCTTGGCTAAACTTATCTCTCCAATATTTTTATTTAGACTGCGATACCAAGCTCAACTGCTAGATGTCAATGTACCACAAGGTTTCTTTATGAATGTTCAATGAATGCTTTTTTTAATAAAACGAACATACAACAAAATCGTTTATTTAATACAATTATTATACAGTAAGATAATAGTACAAATGAATATTAACATAAATAAAATTAAATATAGTTATATTATTAGACACTAGCCAAACACAAAGCGGTAGTTAACTGGGGGTCAGGTGCGTGCGCGTCCGATGAAATGGTCTATACTCAGAGTTCATTTTTGTGTTTATCAGAAAGAAACATTGTATGTCCTTCGGGAGCATAAACAGTGCAGACTAGGAATTTCATAGTTAGACTTTCAAATTAAATATTTCAGATGCATAAAATAGTCTGTTTAAATCAAGAAATGCATATCAGACGGTGGTTTTAGCTCCTCACTTAAGTTAATGGTTTGTATTAGCCAATACGCTGGAGAGTGGTCTTCGTAACCATTGACGACCAAGACACCTTTTTTGAGCTGGACCTGTAGCACTGGGAGTGGATGTTCTGGAGTCAGAGCAGAATTACAATATTTTTACTGTTACCTACGTCCTAATGTCACACACACACAATGTACTTGACTTGGATGAGAGTAAATGTAATGATGCAGCAAAACTGACCTCTAATGTGACAAAGATCACTGTTGGAGCATAACTACAAATCTGAGGTCTGTATCTATAGCAACAAATCACTAACCTTGGATCCTTTCAAAGTAGATGGCACACCTATTCTTGTTTATAATCTGAGGTGCACAATACATAACAGAGCTTTGTTAGTTCATGGAAAATGCGGTATGTAACCTTTTTACCAAATTGAAAAGTTTCCGTACTTTAAAAAAACGAGCATGGAGTAGCAGTGTGCAAAAGTAGATTTATTACGTTTCTTATCAGATGCTTTCTTATAAGAATGTAGATATATTGCCAGGAGTGAAAGTGTTGTATATATTTTGACAACTTGAATATGTGTTGCTTGAATGTTGACAAAAGAATGTTGGTAACAATGGTTTTAGATAGCCATGAGTTAAAATAACTCACTAAATCAGAGCTGTTGTTTAAGTTCAGTGTTCCCGTTTACGATGTGAAGCAGTCAAAAGTGCAGCGAGAAAGCTAAACATACTCTGTACATAGAGTATTTCATTATTGTAACAATTTTATATTCTTAAATTGTGAATCACAGTACCGTATACAAACAGATAAGAAAGCCAGATAATACTTTAATTAACCTGATTGGTTACCTTCCCTTTTCTTTGTTCTTTTTTCCTATATTCTCAGAATTCTCATATTTCTAGGTTCCTGCTAGATGATAACATGAATGCCATAGCAATTGTAATGTTGTATCAACACTATATAAATCAATGGAAGAGGGAACTTAATAGTCAAGTGATGAGTGCTAAATGCTACATGTCATTACAACTTCTAGGTCACTTGGTCTCTATGTTGGGACACGTGTGTAATCTTCCATGCATTAAATCATTCAAATTAATTATGGTAGAAGTAAAAACACAATGTGTCTTTGTGTGTTTGTGACAGATGCAGTAACAGAACAACAAACAAACTACTCCAACTCCTGTCCTGTTAGTCTCTAATATACATAAAATATAACCTGCTAAAACAATTACTGTCAAAAAGACAAAAATATACATTTTTAGCAAAGCAATTTTCAAGTCTATAAAAATTAATAGAGAATTTAATATAGAATTTTATATACTTTTATTAATATATAGCTGTGGAAAAAAATAGGAGACCATTCCAAATTTTCATTTAATCAGCATTCTATACTGTGGCTAATACAGTCCAGTGCAGGGGCGGATTTAGTGATTTGGGGGTCCTAGGCAAATCCATGTATGGGGGCCCCAACTGCAACCCTTATTTTTCTTCCTCCTCAAAGCACACAACTTTTCACCCCCAGTCAAAGTGACAGGGGAAAACTAAGCTTAATAAACACAGATACTGACTAATTAAAAAATATATTATAATGAATTCCCAAATGAAAAACATGGGATAAGTGTCTTAACAAAACACTTATATTAAAGTTCTAAAAAAATGATAAAATTAAAACTAATAAGTTATATAAAGCATTGAATTTATTCAATCAAACAGAAAAGTTGAAAATTTTAATACAAGTCTTTTTATAAGACTTTTTAGCCCATAAGTAACCAGTCTAATTAAATGAGCAAAGCTCATTCACACCCTACGTTCTCTTGTAGTTCACTGAGCTTTGAACGATTCACTGATCTCTTACATTCTGTGTAAACGAATTGGTTCAAAGGAGTCATTTGATTGTGAGTCGTTCTGATCGCAATGTGCGTTCATACTGGCGAACTCGCTGTGTACAGAATAACGCTGATTCAACGAGCCAACTTCACAGCTAAAAACATTATAATGATGTACAGCAAGTTAATTTAGGAAATCTTTTCAAGAAATTCAAGAAAATGTAAATTGAACGTAAAACTCCTGAACAGCCGTGAAACACAGCTAATACAGCTCCTAATATAGCTCTTTTACTGAACTCTTCAGCGTCTCACTGCTGGTAACGAAACAGCGCCTCCATTGTGGCGTAACTGCAGTTACAAATGACAATCTGTTTAATAATGCACGCAGTGTTTTTTGTGAAGACACTCAACATATTTTTGACGAGAGTCTAAGGCGGAACGAAATTTGATTGAGGCGGCCACCTCCAATTTCTTTATGCACGAAAAACCCTGATCTGGGATTACTATATACAAAGTGTGCCCTCTCTCCGTGTTTTTTTTGTGGTTAACGACCTTTCATGCGTTTAAATGTCACCAAATTTCTGTACTAGTGCGTACAGTATGAATCGTTAGCACCATACTGACGTTATTATATTATGTCTTTATGTGCCCATCGGTCTGCGCAGCGGAGTCAAACAACCTTTCTACCTTTGAACTGGCCCTCTCCTACCAAGCGCACAGCGCTCTGTGTTTGACAGATGTTTTGGGTGTCAGTCATTATAACTGTGTTGTCGGTGTTCATGGAGAAATACTCACCGGCACATTATCATTGCTCGTGGCCGGGAGAGTGCTGTGTCTGGCGGGAGAGAGATGCGCTACTGCTGTAGGAGCAGCGGTGGAGTTTGTGTGGGGGAAAAGCAGAGACTTTGGCAACAATCTTTTGTAAATCGTCCTTTTTCCTCTCCGCTGATGTAGCTGCGTTCTTTGTTGTTTTATTTCCCTGCGACTTTTACTTCGTTTTGCAGCTAATGTACCACACAATGAAAATCTCGCTGTGGGCAGTTCTACTAATTCCGCCGCTGCGTTCACTTTCAACTGTCTCGCGCATATACGGTGCTAATGGAATGGTCCACTCTAATCTATAATGGGGGGAGTGCCTTCGTACAGATATAATAACGTAAAACGTTAACAGGGATATCCCGACTATTTTGATGATTACTTGGGGCTCTACGTGCCTGCTGACGTGGCTTATTGGTTAAGTCCACCCCTTCTTTTTGGGGGCCCCTGGTAGCTCGGGGCCCCAGGGTATTGCCTACCTTTGCCTAATGGTAAGTCCGCCCCTGCTATTATGCACTTTATACAATCTGTTCTGCAAAAGTTTAATTTGATCATAGTGTAGTTCCACAAAGCTTAATTGCAGTATTTATGTTTATGTGATGATTAAAGAACAGACAAATAGTGGATTAATGACAATGTGCGTTTACAAAAAAAAGTTTTCTGCTTTTTGTGTGGGATTGACAGCAAAACTGTTAAATCTTACAGTTCACAACTAAGACTAATAATATGTGCAGGGGAAAAAAGTCATTAATTGATAAGAAGCTTGTCTAAGGTATTTGTATTGAATAATTCATAGTTGTTCATTCCACCTGAGCTTTGTTATTGAAATTGATCTTTTCCTTCATTGTGATTGGCCTTTCTCAGTGTTTTAGGGCCTTGTCACAGGGACTCTGCACTTTCTTCATTTGAAATTACAGCCTAGCATTTCGTTCTTCGGTTTTGTTTGAACTATACCATCGCCTTCACAGTTAATGCTACACATTGGTACAGATAAAACTGAAACAAAAGGATGCAAGGGCAATGTGTAATGTTGTAAAAATTTCTTTTAAACATAATCAATCAAGGTCAATCATAATATGAATTCTTGTATTGTCCAACATGACAGTATTTTGCAAGACTGATAATGTGATATTCTTGCTGCAGCACTGATGTTAGATCCGAAGCCATCATACAAACCATGAGGTCAGATGGTCTCATTATGCATTGACGCTGCCTTGCTTTCTCCACTTCTCTTCACTGTTGTCATTGACATTTAAATTAATTTACATATACTCATTCATGCATGTGTAACGGAGGCCAGCTAGTGAAGAGCTGTGCAGTGTGTAAACCTCACTCCCCGACGAGCAGAGACGCACGCTCTAGCGAGCCTCCTCGTTAGAGCGCCCGTCTCCCATCCGGACCGACACCGGTTCGAGGCTCGCGCATTGCGGGGTGAGTAGGACCGGTCACACATGCACACTTTTATCCAACCTACAGTGGGAATACTTTTATCAGTTTATGCGTTGCCTATGAATCAAGCCCATGACCTTGACATTGTTAGTATGGAAGCATATTGGCCAGCTCGAAATGCATTTTCAAGTCCACATTGAATTTTGCAACACCCAACTCGCTGTTTGTAAATGAAGATGCAATCCCAAATGTTCAATACATTTAAATGATTATTTTGCTACAGTTTTCAGCTTCACTATCTTAAACATATACAGTATAATAAAACCTGGGAATGCATTTTCATTTTCATTTTGCAACTTAAAGAGCGTTAAAAATATCCATTCAAATAACATTAAAACTAGTGTAGGAACTGACAACTGTAATTTATATAATTTAATTTTTATTTTGCACCTAATGTTGCACATATGTCATTTAAAATGTATATTTAAATACACATTTGCATTGTCATTTTATATACTGCATTGCCATTTTGCGTATTGCATTTCAAATTGAAAATAGCTACCAATATGCTTCCATATGTTAGCACCATTCTCTACCAACTGAGCTACAGAAACTTTGTGCAAGACTGAAAATTTTAACTATTTAAACTGACAAACTTTTATACATTGGTGCAAATACACATTTGGATGGGTCAGATGCAGCAGTCTTGGTTTGATTCAGCTGGGGTTCTTTAACATTACTGTAAAAACAGCATGATCCCTGCAATCGTATTATGTCTCACTCCAGGTGACCTCCACATGTATGTGAATGACATTGATTCTGAACAGTCATCTACAGTATGATTCCAGATTGTGTCATTTAACAACTCATGTTCTGAATGTCTGAATGTTGTTTGTCTGTGACATCAGTTCATTATGGTGAACATTACAGCAGCTATAGTAAAATAATCCCATTTAAAAGGAAAACTAGCTAATCAATACTTGTTGACAAAAAGCTTCTCATGAGTAGGGGTCTGTATGCCAGAACATTTCTTTTTTACTGGCGAGTCAAAACGTTTTGTACTTTTTGTTAAATCAAAACAAAATATTAAACATTAAATAAAAAAAAGAATAAGTTAATCTTATCTGGCCATTACTAGAACTCTGATATGTGTCTTTCACATTTTTGCCTTACCTCTGTCATGCACTGCCACGGACCACAGACGATGAGGTGAAAACAAACAGCTTTTAATGTTCTCCACAAGCGATGCAATCACGGAGTATAATACAGACGACACCAGACAATGAACAGAGGAACACAATGGGTATATATGGAGTCCGGTAGATGAGGGAATCGCTGACAGGTGCAGGGATTGTAGACGAGTGACACGGCTTAGCTTAAGCCAGGACTAAGCCTTAGTTGAATTAAGATATTTATGTGGGTTTTATAAAAATGCCTTAGAAAAATGCATTACTGGTGTGCATCTTGAGACAAAACAATGGCACTGATATATTGTAAGATATTTCTGGGCATGTTATATTGAGTTAAGACAGGTCAAACATTAATTTTAGTCTGTGACTAACCTTAAGCCTTGTCTGTGAAACCGGGCCTATATGTGTCCACACTATGCGGGGTAAATTATACACTTTTGTGATAACTTTTTGACACCCATTTGATGTAACTTTAACACCAAGTGTTGTTAAATGTTAAACCACTTCAACACTATTCAATGTTGTTTTTGCACTACACTGGTGTTTGCATACAAATACAGTGTTATGAACACTCATCTTTTAACATCAACACCAGTGTAATGTAAATTCAACAATTGTGAGTGTTCAAAATACTAGACCTAACTATTGGCAGTACTTTTGTTGCTTTAAATAGTATTTCTGTTAATACTTAGCAGATTGCAAAAAGGACAAATAATAGTAAGTACTGCCAAGCCTCTTTTTATTTAAGTACACAAGATTTAAAGGTGTCATGAACTGGGCTTGTTTATTGTTTTAAACTGTTGTATGAGGTCTACTTATGACTATGATTGAATAGCAGTTTGCGGAGTAAATTTAGTTGGAGCCTTCTGTGTATTTGGTTAGAGACGTAACGTTAGGTTAAACATTAGCCCTATTCGCACGAGATTAGTATTATCTGGGGACCTCGTGTGATTTAGAAATTACCTTCCCACATCTGTATTTCATGCGACGCATTCGCATGGGATAAATGAAGCCTGTGATTTTAATCAAATGTACTGATTTATTTCCCCGGATGTGATGGCAAGGCTTTGCGTATAGTTTGTATGGCCTATAGTTGTATGGTGTTTAATGATATATGACATTTGAGCATTTGAGACCCTTGATCGCGAACCAGACACAAGATCACCACGATCGCGGGTCTCAAATGTTACGAGAGTTTCCATGATAAATAAACAAACGGGAGACCCCGTTTGTTTCGGCAGCACCCGAAATAACACCAAAACACTTCAAAACAGCCTCCATTATTCGCAAACGGTGGATAAAACCTTGAAAAATGATATATGAGCCCGCCAAATCACAGAGATGCTGATTCGCACAGGACTAATATTATCACTGGACATCTTGTTCGTCAAAATATGGTAGGTAATTTGTGGGGGAATTTTTACTTTACAAATTACAGACATGGCCGATTCGCACGGGATTAAGATCACAGACAACCTCTGCAATTATTACAAATGACTAGAGGTCCCCAGGTAATACTAATCCCGTGCGAATAGGGCTCAGGGTATATCGAGTGATATCTAACAAAGCAATAGTGACACATAGTACAAAAATGTTGTACTCACATAAGATTGCTGCGCCATTCCTATCGGTTCCAATATTGACAGCACAGCACTGCTTTTTAATTTTACTCTCTCCGCAAATCCAGCGTCGACCTGTGCCTTGTTCACAAAGCAATCCGTAGTAATGTATTACCTATGTGAGCTGGAACGTCTTTAAAAATAAACTGCACAATATTTTACGATCTTTAACGGCATGTTTATTGCTTGCTCGCTCTATCTGGTTCTGCGCAACTTGTGTTACTTCAGTACTGTCATGCGCGGATCAGTGGGTGGGGCTAGAGAAGTAGTCGTTGATATTCTTCTGTGGAGGCAGTGTTCAACCTATCTATGATAGGTGCATTCCAGTACCTGGCGTTCGCTGGGCCTGGTGTCAATAACAGTTGTAATTTCAGTAACAAGGGCGTTTTCAGTTCTGACACTTACAGGATGTTTGCTTGAATACGATTCCCTCTTATATAACAAGAGCACAGGTTAAAATGTGATAGGTGCCTTAATTCATCTCTCCTTTAACACTCACAATCAAATTCATAATTTACTGCATATTCAAAAAACTACAATATCTCAATCTCACATCACAACCATATAAACACAGCCATCTTCTTTGGAAAGGCATGGCGTTAGCCATTATTGTCTATATAAAATCACGTTTTCCGTTCAACAGAGCAAGATACATAGAAAAACCAAGCTGTATTGGGTGGGAGACTCTGTGCAGTATCTGTGACTGAAGAAACAACCCAACGGAATGGCCTCGAGGTGTCGTTTCGCAACAGTTTTGTACCTGATTGAGTCTCCAGCTACGCGACAACTGTAAAATCAGTATCCCAGGGTCATTCAACAGTCTATACAGTCTTTTCAATCTAGTCTATTCAACAGTCTTTTATCCCATGTTCATTAAAGCTATGATATAACAGACTAGTATGTCTCAACATATTAAATTAATACATTTTATGCACAGTTTTGACAGTTTTTGACGCAATGGTTTCCTACATAGAAGTCCATTATAAGGAAACATCTTAAGGCAGCGATAAACAAAGAACACAGAATTTTCTGATATTACGTTGATGTTTGATATCAGTGGTAAAGAAATGTATTTAATTATTTGGTTACACATGGTCGTGGTTTGGTTTTAAGCCACAAAGCTGCTTTCTTATAATGGACGACTATGGGGAGGACAAAAGTATGTGTAAGGGTTATTTTAATCAAATAACAATTCAGTGTTGCAATTAAGAAGCATATAATATTTTACCTTGGACACTTTAAATCATTTATGATTTAGCGTTCTTATGATTATAACTACAAAACTAACTCTATGAAAGAGTGTAAGATAATAACTAGTCACACAAACTATCCCGAACTCGGGGTACAATTTACCAAACCTTTTTTACAAAGCGACTTACAGAGAGTTCAGAGAGCAATAAGCGATATGTCATACAGGAGCAATAATACAATAGATGCTAATACAATTATTATTATTATTAAGTAGTTTTTTGAATGTTGTGAGAGATGTGGTTGACCGGACTGAGTTAGGAAGAATGTTCCACCAGAAAGGAGTTGTGAAGGAGAATGAGCGGGAAAGCGATTTACTGCCCTTTTGAGAAGACAAGACGCCGCTCGTTTTCTGAACGCAGGGTTCTTGATGGGGTGTAGGAGTGTAGGAGGGTGTGAAAGTATGCCGGTGCAGATCCAGTGATAATCCTGTAGGCAAGCATTAGTGACTTGAATCTGATACGGGCTTCAACCGGTAGCCTGTGGAGAGAGATGAAAAGGGGTGTCACATGAGCCATTTTGGGCTGTTGGAAGACGAGGTGTGCTGCTGCGTTTTGAACCAGCTGGAGAGGTTTGATAGCTTTTGCAGGAAGACCAGCAAGGAGAGCATTGCAGTAGTCCAACTTTGAGATTACCAGGGCCTGGACAAGGAGTTGTGCCACATGCTCAGTGAGATAGGGTCTAACCTTTCTAATGTTGAATAAGGCATGACTGCGTTGTCTTTGCAATGTGATCATTGAAGGACAACTGTTCATCAAATATGACTCTGAGGTTCCTGGTGTAACGGTTTCAGCACCACCGGCCACGCCCCCCATGTCGTCACCGCCAGCTCGCTTCACCCGTTCCCTCTCCCCGGAGTTCTGAACTCAGTTTCCCAGCATGCACCGCACATCCACCATTTTTGATTAGCCCACACCTGCATCACATCATCAGGATTCTATTTAAGTTTGCACCTTTTTGTTCTTCCCTGTTCAGTCTTGTTGTCTTCACTGCAATTCTTTACCCCGATAAGTATACTTACCTGTTTTTGAAATACTTACCTGTTTTTGGATATTCCTGTTTTTGAAATACTTACCTGTTTTTGGATATTCCTGTTTTTGAAATACTTACCTGTTTTTGGATATTCCTGTTTTTTGAAATACTTACCTGTTTTTGGATATTCCTGTTTTTGAAATACTTGTTTTTGGATATTCCTGTTTTTGAAATACTTACCTGTTTTTGGATATTCCCGTTTTTGAAATACTTACCTGTTTTTGGATATTCCTGTTTTTGAAATAAACTCCTTTTTCTTATCTACCTCCGTGGTGTGCTCTCCGTCTACCAGAACCCTGACAGTAGACTGAACCACACACCATGACCACACCACAGATTTCTCCTAAAAAGTCCTAAACATCTTTCCAATGTGTTTTATAGTATCGCACCTCTGTTTTATAAAAATATCTGACTTAGACGCTTTTTATCTGCTTTTAAAATTAACGCATGCGCAGTATCATCGGTTCTGAGTCGGACGTGTCCGAAAGAAGCGGCTCTTCGGTTCGTGAATCGAAAGCTGTTGCAACCGGTTCGTGTCAGAAGAAGCGATTCGCGAACCGGCAACCGGTTCAACGGTTCACAAATCGGACATGTCCGACAGAAACGGTTCTCGTGACTCTAGATTCTTCTAGTCTGCGAGAGCGATTCAAGGAATCCGCTTACTTCTCGCACATGATGATTACGTCATGTTTAGAGTTATATAATCTTGTTTAGAAATTAAATAAGATGTTCATGAAAACACCATGGATTACTTATGAAATAAGTAAATGTTAGTTTATTAATAAATGTTTAGTTTATTATTTTTACAAACAATTATTTTTAACCTTTACAATAATTAACATAAAAGCACAACTGCACAAACGTTTTCTGTAATGCATTTCAACCAACATTAATATAAAGAATATGTTTGTACAAATATTTATGACCATTAAAGTGTGATCTGTGTTCAAATGTTTATGTTCATGTTGCAAATGTAGTTTCTTATATGTTGAACCGGTTCACAAATCGGACGTGTCCGAAAGACTCTCGGTTGGTTCAGTGGTGATCCGAAAACTGTGGCAACCGATTCTTGAATTGAGAACGTGGATCGCTCTAGGCGGAGCATTCGATAGAACACGCCACTGCACGCATGCTCACTATATCAGCTAGCTTAGCTATAACTTGAATAGCTTCTCCGCTCGTGCTTAACAGTTCAGTTCAGCATGTAGTAGTGTACTGTTGGATTTACTGAAAAGTCGTTGATACTGGCTGGTTTATTTTGAGTCGGATGGGTTTTCATGCATGTCAAAAGTGAGTAACTGAAGGAATTTGTGGATAAGTGCTTTTTGTAGACACTAACTGTTTCGAACGATTCAGTCCGATTTGGTGAACCGGTTCGACCGGTTCACTAAAAAGAACCGGTGAAATGAACGATTCGTTCGCGAACCGGCCATCACTACTGGATTTGAGATTTACGGCGGACGGTGATCGCTTTCGCATCTGTTCCTCATACAAATCGATCGTTTCGCGTTGCTACCCTTGGAATATCTGTATTTTTGAACGACATTGTGGCTGCTTGTATTATGTGTTTTATATTACGATAAATAAACTGTTACATTACTTGCTCAAACTGTGAAACTGTCTGAATAGCGTCATGTAAACGCAATTATCCTGGCCATTAAACTTAAATTAAACCCCGAAACATCATCATTGCAAATTATATCTAATATACATTTTCATAATAACGGTAAAATTCGCATGCCTTTCACGTCGAAAAACGACGCCAAAGGGGTACCCTGCGTGTTCAAAAGTGACGCCGAAGAGCGCTGACCGAGCGTAAATATGTGACGAGTCGGGAGTGAGAATGTGTTGGAGCAGCGGACTGGGGATAACTCTGTCATATCACGAAAACATTGTATAAAAAAACTTTGCATGCCGTAGTTTACACAGGACTGGCGGGAAACGTGCATTGATACTCCTTCATTCTTCATGTTATGTGGTTTACTTTGATCGGTGAACTGTCTTTCCCGCGTCCCACCGCGACATCCGACAGGTTTTCCCAGATCGCATCACATATGTCTAGTCATGTAACAATGACAGGTGAAAACACGCACGTCCTTTCGCAAGCAGATCACGCTCTAATGAAGGGAAACGGGGAGTTACAAATTGCCCTCATTGTAATCCATCAAAATGACGGACGGACGTCCGCCTTCAGATATTTCCGTCACTGGTAAAAAAAATCTGTCAATGACAGAGAATTTTCGTTTAACGCGACCTCTGGAACACACCGGTGCGACCTCAGATTTTTCTTAGTCGCACCATTGAGAAATAAGGTCGCATGTGCGACCAAATTGGTCGCACTCTAGAGCCCTGTTTGCACTCACCCAAGCCGGTGCCACAACGCTCACCTGGGTTTCCCCTGAACTGTGTTCGACTCGCTTTTTATTAAAGGGGACCCCGCAGTACTAGTTGAGCTGTTTAAAGGGGACCCTTGCGAGTTTTCAGAGCCCGCTTCCGAGTGGCCAGAGCCGAACGGTTCTTGGGAACAAAACAATATTCCGGATTGTCTGCCCTCCCACAGTGACAGCACTGGTCCTAACTCATAAACAGTCTGTGACACAAGACGTTTCTAGACTTATGTTTCTAACCTTTTATTTGGTAACATTTGGCTTTTGTCAAAATAAATGTCATGGTTACAACAAACTGAAACAGAGTGCAAAACAATATCTTTCACCCATTCTAAAATCATTTTAAACTATATTAGAGTGCAATAAACAAGGTTTGAAAAGATTTTTGTTGCTGCCTCAGTTAAACAAATAAAGCTGGATTAGAAGGAACTGAAATATAAACAGAAAGTACAATAAGGAGAGAGACTAGATGTGTATTCATATCAAAGCGACAATATAAATGTCTGTGTACTGTATGTGGGGAAAGGATCAGCAATCGGCTGTTTATTTATTTTTTGATGACTCATATGTTTGATCATTTACATTACATTTACATTTGACAGACGCTTTTATCCAAAGCGATTTACGTTGCATTTGTACTATACATTTGTTTCTGACTATGTGCAATCCCCTGGGATTGAACCCATGACCTTGGCATTGCTAGTGCCATGCTCTAACCACTGAGCCACAGGATTGATTGCATCTTTACTTTACCGTGCTAAAAACAATGTGTGAGGGTTGGATGGTCTACAACCCAAAAATATACTGGGTACATTTTTACATTTAGATGTAACACTACTGTAGCATTAGGAGGCTTTGTGGTCTTTAGGGTTTCAGCTACACAAGGAAAAAATGTGTTTAGATTTCATCTAAAAAAACATCCAAAAAAATCAGAATTTAAATCACAGCAGTGCAGTTCATATAACCCCATGGTTGCATGAAAACATAAGTAGACAAATGAAGAAAACATTTTTTCATGATATCAACATCGCAGAGAACTAGACTAAAGACTTTAATTAATTCCCAAATGAGTGGTCATTCTGTGTATTCATTCAAAAATCTATTTCCCAGGCTTCACCACGCTAAAACTTCAGACAGTGCAGACTGAAATGTTACTTTTCGGTAAGTTTATTTGAAGGGGTGTTCATAAGACTGACATGACACCTTCATAATCATGACATGACAGATGTCATGAATATAAAGGAGATTTTATGCATGTTTATGACAACTGTCATTAAGTGTCATTCGCTGATTTATGTCATTTTTAATGCAAAGATGACATTGTTTGAGTTGTCTTTGTTATGACAACTTGACGTAAAGCAATACATCATAACCTGTCAGTGTCTTTGTCATGACAACTTGACATTACCAAGACAAATGTCATAAATCTGTCATAAACATGTTAATTCGTACCACTGTAGTTGAGGTCAAGAAAAGTATTCGTGATACTGTTATAAAACTATTTGACAGAGTATTAACACTTAATGACATTTTAATGACAGGTTAAATTTGTACCACTGTAGTTGAGGTCAAGAAAAGTATTCATGACACTGTTATAAAACCATCTGACAGAGTATTAACACTTAATGACATTTTAATGACAGGTTAAATTTGTACCACTGTAGTTGAGGTCAAGAAAAGTATTCATGACACTGTTATAAAACCATCTGACAGAGTATTAACACTTAATGACATTTTAATGCAACATCCTCCATCCCATATGACATACGTATGTCGTTTGTCCCTTCCTCAAATATGACAAACAATGACTAAATTAGCGCCATTCCCGACAGTACGCAAGACTATCGCCTACCGTCATTAAAAATGTACATTTTCACCAGTTAAAATGTTTAAAACGTACAAGTAGTCCAAGTGTACCGAGGTGAAACCATTGATTTATATGAGGAACAGAAGCGAAAGCGATCCCCATCTGCTGTCTTCCGGTTTCTGCTGTGTTTCCAAATTTTCAAATCTGGCGCCAAGTTACGTCAGCCTTAATAGTTAAATATCATTGGCTTTCGTCTGTCTCATGACAGACAGCGTCATTGCATCAGCGTTGAGTGTGAAATGCTATTGGCTCTCGTTACCGATTACGTCATTCGAATGTTCCGGCTTGTTTACAGATGTGTTAATGTTCGTAAAATAATATTAATATTAAAAAAGATGCGTTGATGTCCGTTCCCGGAGTTCCTTGAACTAAGTTATTGTATGGCTTCAGTTCAGAAGGTTTGCAAAGCGACTTGTTTGTAATACGTTTATACTGTTTTGTTCATTTTATGGAATAAATACATGTGACTGTAATTTTACTTGTGTGTTGTGTTTAATGGTTGACAAGTGGTTAGGTTTAGGGTAAGGGGTGGGATAGGGGTTAGGTGCTCTTAAAATATCTTTGAATCTTTGACATTGGTAATGTCAAGTTGTCATGACAAAGACCCTGACAGGATATTGTGTATTGCTTTATGTCAAGTTGTCATAACAAACAATGTCATCTTTGCATTAAAAATGACCCAAATCAGCGAATGACACTTAATGACACATAAACATGCATAAAATCTTCTTCATATTCATGACATGTGTCATGTCATGATTATGAAGGTGTCATGTCAGTCTTATGAACACCCTTTCAAGTAAAGTGTTACCTAATTTTCTTTCAGTACACTTCTCGGGTGTGTATTTAAAAAAAAATGACATGAGAGAAGTTAGTTTGGCAGCAACATCATATCATGACATGATATGACTCTGATTGTGTCACTGTGCCAGTGACTCATTTAAGTGGGGGAGAGATGACACTGTGACAGTATCACAGTGAAAGAGAAACGTAATTAATCTGCCAGGTTTGGAGAAAAAATATGTAAGAGCATATCAAATTTGCAGCACGGCACACACATTTGAGATGCTTGTTAAAGGAACAGTTCACCCAAAAATGAAAATTCTTTCATTATTTACTATTTACAGATTAAACCTCTGTAAAGGGTATTCCCATGCACACAATCCCTAAATACTGTACACGTACATACAAACAATTTTCAACAGATTTGAGTGCGACTTTTGTCAAATTTAGTGTCAGATTCACAGACGGTGTTTTATTAAAAACATAGCCTACATCACACAGGATCATACATCAAACGTAAAGTACTGTACTCATAAGTTATTTGTGTTATTCTTGATTTATTGTGTAACACCATGGAACCATTATATAATTCATTAACATTTTCTTAACTTTACTATAGTATACAGTGTTTATCAATTCACTACAAGGGCACTACAATTTTCAAAAGCAAATACTATAGTACGCCACAGTATTTTTTGTCTGAGTGTTCAATTTAACGGGACTTTTATTTTGTCTTCGTGAAGACGCTTGTTTGCGGATAGCTTCACGCAAACAGTAAAACGATCGTAAAATAAACTCACGGAGCAACTCTGACTGGAGATGAAGTTCATGTGTTCATATCCTCATACAGTGCAGACGCAGATAAATCCTCGACCATCACTCGTGTTGTATGTTAAACTGTGCACGTAATTCACTCAGACACGCAGAACAGCCAGCTGACATTGAAATAACAGGATTCAGCTCCGCATGTAGTTACATGGACTCAGTGCGATGCGCCATTGATTATTGTCACACACACAACAAGCACCACCACACACAAACACGCAGCTCTGTCTAATGCATATATTCTTATTATTCTACATATATGTCGCACTGTTGGTATTTTTTTCAAGTTACTTGTCCAGTCGGGCAAGTAAAGTTATCTCTCACTTGCCCATACAAAACATTCACTTGTCCCGGACAAGCGTTAATGTCGAGCCCTGCTTTTCACATTTTAAAGTTATGATAAACGAAATAATTGTAAAACATTTGCAAAATGAATTTGGAGAATATTAATTAAAGAAGCAACAAGAGCTAGGCGTCTTTGAAATGGAGACTACAAAACGGCAGTGTGCAGAGACGAAAGTATGAAGGTATTTTTGGTGCGAAACTACTGAGCACCTGTGAGTGGAATTTGTAGTTGTAGAGGTCGTCCACATCAGTAAAATTGTAGTCAAAATTTGAAGTTGCAAACTTGTAGATTTTTTTTCTCCCCCGCAAATACAACACATCAGTTACACCTTCTTGAATCCTTCAGTGCAAGTGCACAAATCCAATTCTACAAATCACAAACTGAGATACTCGTGCACTCACATTTTTTGCTACAAATGCTGCAGTAAATATGGTGCAAAACTCATTCACACACCTGCACCAAAGGACGTGCGTTCACAGACGAGTTTTGCACATCCGCAAACAGTATGTGAATTCATGCAATGAGAGTTGAATGCTTGTAAAATATTTTCTCACAAATTAAAGGTTTTATTCTTGCACATTGTTCTAGCACAAACACAAGAACATAACTACAACTGCTTGAATCTGCTGCTGCGAGTCTCTGACACAAGTTCGCTCACACTCTCATTTTGCACCACATATCTGTGTGATATATGGTGCAAAAGTGATTTGTGCATTTGCAGCCAAACGAGCTAGTTTTGGCTCCCAGCAGGTGGCGCCCTAACGCGCAACTGAAAAACTCCGCGAGAATCATCCCGAGCTGCTTTATTTTCCTGAAATCACTAATCGTGATGTCTAAGATGAATGAGTACATTCAGTGCCGAACCTAGACATCTGGTGGCCCTAAGCAAAGCATTTTTGAAGGGCCCTTGTCATAATTGTCATGATTCTTGGGTGAGGTGAGACACAGTGACAAGGAGAGTGGACCCAAATGCAGACAGCGGTTAAGGGGTTAACATGATATTTAATAAAGACAAAATACAAAACAAAGACCCACGTGGGGGTAAACAACAAAACAGAGGAACAAGAACAAGACTAACTAAACTGACAAGACTAAACTAATAACACATCACATAGGGACACAATAAACTAGACTAACTAACATGACCAGAACTCACCCACACGACACAGTGCAACATAACAGTACAATGATCCGACACCAGACAGAGAACACAGGGGCATTAAATAGAGGGACAAATCAAAGGGGAACAGGTGTGGGGCATGAACTAATAAACAACCAATAACGAGAGATACAAAAGGGCGGGAACACAGACAAGGACCGGAGAGAGTATCGAAGGCCGACAGGGTCAAAATGACTCTCTCCACACATAACAAGGGATCCTGCCGTGATTCTACCACAAGATCAAGACAGACATGACACGACGAGGTAGAATCACGACAATAATAGTTCAAACTAGATATAAACATAGCTGTAGACTATAAGAAATAAAAAATAATAAATCAATTAACACACTTAAACGAATAAAGACTGAAAGATAAAAAACATTAAACAGACAGTAAGAACAATTCATTCTAAAATAAAGTTCACATTTTGTTTGACATGTAAATTATTATTTTCCTTAATTAACACGTGGCTTGGAACCATCTAGCTGTAAAAAAAACTATAACGTTATGTGGTGTGGTATAACTATAAGTGGTGTGTTTTTCTAACCAAATGAGTGATTAACAAAAATAAAGCATGATAAATATAGTTTACTTAATAAAGCTAAGTATACGAAAACACACCAATAATTCTCTAATTTTTTTACATATTATCATAGGCAAACCAAATGCAGTAGATTGCAGTGGTGTGCATTATAGCTGAAACTCACATGAACAATGTAGTTGTTTTAGTCCTGTAAGTCATTCCCTCTAAATGTTATTGAGCTGTAAATATATATCTTTTGAAGGAACCCATATAGTAGATGGGTATAATATACACAGCAAAACACATGGCAATATTTACATATGACTTCACAGTTTACTGTAATAAATATAAAAAATCAAAAGGTGTGCATTATAGCTGACACCCACATGAACACTGTAGAGCTGGTTTTGTGGTCTAAGTTATCCCCTTTAAATGCTGCGAAAGTTAGAAACGTGTATTAATGTGTATGTAACTTTGGAGACGATCCCTAAATTCACGAATATCAAACGTCCAACCTCAAGCAACTAACTTAAGTGTGTCCATACTTAATACTTAATTTGTAAATACGTTCTTCCACAATTTGGCAAAAACTATAATAATAGTTATAGGTATAAAAACTAAAATACTATGAAAACACATGCCTCTTGTTCTTTTACTTTGCGTTGTTGGCGTTTACCTTTTTTCCGCTCCAGACGGATGGCGCCGTTTAAAACCATAGCAAGGGACATCAGCAGCACATCACGCGCATGTCATTCCCTGCCCCGCACTGATGTCCAAGAATGTCACAGTCATTAAATATATTAAGCCAAATAATGCCTCTAAAGTTGGATCCACAAATTATAAAAATAGCGTCTTAATTGTTTACAATAGTGTTTTTGATTCGGTACTCAAGGGGCAGCTCGGAATGATTCTCGCGGAGTTTTTCAGTTGCGCGTTAGGGCGCCACCTGCTGGGTGCCAAAACTAGCTCGTTTGGCTGCAAATGCACAAATCACTTTTGCACCGTATATCACACAGATATGTGGTGCAAAATGAGAGTGTGTGCGAACTTGTGTCAGAGACTCGCAGCAGCAGATTCAAGCAGTTGTAGTTATGTTCTTGTGTTTGTGCTAGAACAATTTGCAAGAATAAAACCTTTAATTTGTGAGAAAATATTTTACAAGCATTCAACTCTCATTGCATGAATTCACATACTGTTTGCGGATGTGCAAAACTCGTCTGTGAACGCACGTCTTTTGGTGCAGGTGTGTGAATGTGTTTTGCACCATATTTACTGCAGCATTTGTAGCAAAAAAATGTGAGTGCACGAGTACCTCAGTTTGTGATTTGTAGAATTGGATTTGTGCACTTGCACTGAAGGATTCAAGAAGGTGTAACTGTTGTGTTATGTTTGCGGGAGAGAAAAAAAATCTACAAGTTTGCAACTTCAAATTTTGACTTCAAATTTACTGATACACATGTGTGGCCGACCTCTACAACTACAAATTCCACTCTCACAGGTGCTCAGTAGTTTCGCACCAAAAATACCTTCATACGAAAGTCCCAGGGCGGCGCGTTGCATATTATGCATGCTAGAGCTCAAGTTCAAAGTCTACTCCCGATGGACGATGGGCAGGAATCAACTTTATTTTTACTCTGTGTTTTAGTTAAAAACGTTAATCAATAAATAGTCAGTGTGCGGCAGACGGGCGCAGAGATGGATTTCTTTGCGCACTCAGTTAATGTAAGAATGTGCTGCTTTTACAAGCATGATTTAATTACAGCTTCCTATCGGCGAGGCATATCGGCGTTATTTTCTTTATCGGGCCGATGCCGATAATTAATTTATAAGCCATTATCTGCCGATAATATCGGCATGCCGATAATATCGTGCATCCCTACTTGATACACAATAAACATCCAGACAAGGGGCAAGGTAATCCACAAGGCAGGGTAACAGGACCACGAGCAAGAACCAGAAACAAGACAGCATAGCAAACAACCAAAACGAACGAGCACAGGACAATGAACACAAGGGCATTTTATAGGGAGACAAACAAAGGATAATTAACAAGGGACAGGTGTAGGGGATGAAACACTGATGGAAAGCTAACGAGGAAGGAGAGGGTGGGAACAGAGACCCAACACCGGAGGGAGAGTATATGGAAGAACGTCGAATGGCGTCGCTTAGGGACGTAATGACGTGTGCCATTAATCGAACTATGTAGTGTAACATGTAAAACGGGAACATGAAAGGTATATTCTTAAAGCAACTCACGTAAACACCTTAATTGTAATATTAGCCTACTCAGAATACGGCAAATAATTTGATTACTGACGTCCATGTAAACGTGGTCAATGTTAACAATCATGCCAATAAATCTGGGTTGAGAATGAAACGTGAATCGTAATTTAATAAAGGCAGAAAACGACAAAACACTCACACGTCAACAGAAAAGACGCTCTGCTACTACATGCATCAAAGGGAGACATATTACAAGCCTGTTGTATACCTCAGCGAGGATTCTATCTCCTTTGAGATCACTTGATTGATGTTGCTGCCAAACTAACTTCTCATTTTGTTGCAGATAAGGAGTCAGCATGCTATGAAGGAAAAGCTTGCTTGTAATTGAACTAGAGAGATGTGTGATGTCTCCAAAGGATACACTACAAATCAAATGGACAAACTCTTTTAAAACTTTTCTCTTCAGAGAGCTTGAGCATTTACATTTTAAATGACCAGAAGCTATACAATCTAAACGTGTCAGAGCTAGTGGTTAACATGTATTACATTTACAGTCAGTTTTTATCCAATACGACTTACAGTGCACTAAAGATATACATTTTGTGAGTATTTTCTGGGAACCAAACCTTTGTGTTGCAAGCACCATACAGTTTTTACAGAAAAGTTCTTATTTTAACACATTAAGTACAGGCACTCATGAGCGTCTCATGATTCCGTTTCCTTGGCAATGCCAAAAATGACATTTTAAAAATGATACATTAATATTGAATTGACATATTAAGAATACATGTGTTTATTTAATTAATGAAACTAACTTCTGAATGTATTTACTTACGAAGGACTTCTTCTCTCTTTCTTCTTGTGCACAGAGCTAAATGGATCTAATGGTATCAGGGTCACAGCACTGACATTAGCTTCAAAATGTCGTTCTATGTGGATAAAGACTCTTTTAATGCTAGCAACAAATCTCAATTTTCTAGTCAGAGATGGGTAATGTGTGTAGAAATGTACTTGAGTAAAAATAAATCAAAACTGTTTTTAACAGATGTAAAAAGTAGTGAACAAATGTATGCTTGACTATATTCAAGTACAAATAACATAAAAAGTAAAACACTGACTTAAAATCTCTCACCAAACATATTCTTTTTAAATTCAGTTCAAGTTTGTTTATGCAGCACTTTTCTTTTACAGTGTTGCGTTGTTTCAAACCAGCTTTAGATGAAAAATGAAAACAGAAAAATGATCAAATGTATAAAATACATTCAAGAATACCATTCAAAATGGTATCCAAATTTATACTCAATTTAGTGTTACATTTACACTACACGGTACATTTTTAGCTTTCAAACTGCTGAAATCAAGACACAGTTGTAAAGAATCTGTTTATTCGTGACTTTCTCAATCTTCTAACTATGTAAATCTGTGTATCACACCAGATGTTTAACTGAAACCTTCATCCTATCTCCATCTTCAGCAGTGGCTGTAATTAAAATATAGACCATTCAAATACAGATTTCACTAAAATGAATATCAGTGGCTGTAAAAGATTAGCTGGGTTTGTGAGTAAAATGAACAGGAAAAAATTAAGTCATGACAACCTTGTTTATTCAAACCTCTGTTCCGTGGATATGTATTTGTTGTGATTGGGTTAGCATAAGACACCATGTAGAGTATAATCAAAAGTAAATGTATTAGAGAAAATGTAGCACTGCCCAACTCTGGTGCTCTCTTAATCTTAATCAATCATTACACAGCTTGCATGCATATTGAACAACAAATGACAATCTATTGCTCTGATTTATTATATTAGACCGTGACAAAGATACCAATACAGACCAGAATAAAGAGATATTCCAACAAACCTCACTAGGGTCACGAAGATTTGTCATTTAGACAGAGTTCTTGATCTTTCATCTTAAAATAATTTCTCACATCTTTATGATAAATTACAATTCAATATTCAATATCGTTCACACAACACACACTGTCAAAGTCACTTTTAATGGCTTTTTTAAATTGGGCATTAAAGCCTTTACTTGTCAAAGATATTTGCCATTTTCTTTGCAGATTCACTTTCTTATGGTCCCAGTGTGGCATTTATTAAAATGCGTAGAAAGTGAACACGACAGGAGAAAGAGAGAGAGAGATATGTGTTTAAAAGTGAAATAGACCATTCAGAGCGAGAAAAGAAACATGGGTGAGATAAAGAAAAGCATTTGAAACACAGTTGAGGCAATAGAGTTCACAGCAGGTGTCTGACCGCTGACAAACTCTTTCAGCACCTGGTAACAAGCTGCAAAGTTAACTGTTACCTTCTAAAGCAATTGTTTTCTTTAGCCCATACTGCTGGATATGTGGATAGTAGCAGTGGGAAAATAATAGTAATTATGTTTGAATCAGTCTGAGAGCTGTTATTAGCCTCCCGTAGTAATCCATGTGATCACTGTTCCATACACCATACAGTATGTTACGCCAATTTATTTTTAATTTGTGGAGCACAGGTCTTTTTATCGACTTATCATGTCTTGTATCCCAAATACCAAAACTTAACAAAATAATTTTGATCTGACAATTCATAATTTCATTACATGCAATTTATCTAATAAAATGTAATTTAAAGTCTACATGAAAGCATCCCTTTTTATTTTATTTAATTTGTTGTGATTGATTCATAAGTGCACATAATTAAAAATATATAATCACAAAATTTCACAGATATTTGGAACTCAGTATTAAGTAAAGTGGCTGATTTGTATTTGTACGATCTCATTATACGTTTTACTGCTGTTTGCTTTCGCTATAGTGACAGCTAGGTGTAGGGGTGGGGTTAGGGGAGGGGCTTCACTATTGCTTTTTCTAATAATCATACTGTACGTTTTTATGTTTCACATCGTACAAATTCATACAAATTAGCCACTTCAGAAAACAGTTGTGAATTCCAGTGAGATCAGGCTGTGAATATCATTTTTAGCTTGAAAATATGTATTTGTTTTATGTTGACTTTAGTTGATAATTAACTAAAGTTCATTATTATTTGATACACAGTCGTATGGGTTGGAGGATATGTTGCAGAAAGATGTGATCTAAACGAATTGTGAGCTTCAACAAGCTTTAACATGGCTTCCAGTTTAATGGCTTCCCATTAGGTAGATTTTTTTGGCTTATAATATAATAACATACATTTAATCATACGTTTAATTCTCTACAAAACATCTCCAATTTTACACAGATACCACATAGGAGAGTGATGAATCTAACAAAAACTTTAATAGTAAGTAACTTTAATAGTAAATCATTCCATATCTAATAATAATTAAGTGCAATATTAATTATATCCTCCAGATAATACACTATCTATTTTTTATACAACTTTTTCTGTAAATTATATTTCATTCATTCTGCTGTATATAGCACATACCTTGTACTACAATAGTCTATTCTTATTTTTTACTTGTACATATTTACATACATACATAGCTTTACTCTCTATATCTTTATCTTATGTTTATTGTATTGTATTTCTTAAATTTTTATACCCATAGGCCCTTATTTAAATCATTGTGTACTGTATTCTATTGTGTTATGGTCTCTGTGTACTGTTGTTGCTGTTTCTGTGTTCTGTGTCACCAAAACAAATTCCTTGTATGTGCAAACATACTTGGCAATAAAGCTCTTTCTGATTCTGATTCTGATCTCAAAGCACAAAGACTCTAAAGTGCTGAATTGCTTCACTATAGGGCTAATCTATCAAAAAATTAAACTCACTTAAATTATCATGCTTTGACAAATCATAGTGGTTAAACTATTTTGCGTCATTTAATTCAGTTGTGCCGTCTCTCTTCCTCTCTCTCTCTCTCTCTCGTGCACATGCGTGAGTGTTTGTTGAGCGAGCGGGTGAACGGAGTGTGGTGAGTGTGCGGAATTTTCTCTTTTTTCCTGTTTTGTAGTTAGTGGTTTTTTTTTTTGGTTATTGATTTATTTATTTTTTAGTTTCTGTTGTTGAGGCGTCTGCCGACCATTTTTTGGCGGCTTGATCGCCACAAGTGAGAAGAATCTAGACTTCCTAACACGCCGTCATGGCGTAAAGTTAGCCTCGGGTGCTAACATTGAGGAGTGTAGTTTGGCTGTGGGAGAAGTGGTTGGTTTTGATAATGTGCTGTCAGCATCGCGTATGAATAGCGCGATTGTTATTTTTGTGAAAACCATTGATTTAGCTAACACTTTGGTTGAAAGTGGTGTAGTGATTGATGGCATTTTCACATCAGTTCTTCCCCTTTCTACCCCGTCCAAAAAAGTTATCCTGTCTAATGTTCTGCCCTTCATTAAGAATGATGTACTTGTTCAAGTGCTGTCGCGGTATGGCAAGTTGGTGTCCCCGATAAAGATGATTCAGATTGGATGTAAGTCTCCCTTGTTGAAGCATGTAGTTTCTTTCAGACGATTTGCTTTTATGGTTCTGAATGATAATAAAGAAGAGCTAGATCTTACTCTGAACTTTAATCATGAAAGTCACAACTATGCAATTTTCGCTACAACTAATAACATGAAATGCTTTAATTGTGGTGAAGTGGGTCATTTAGTGAGGGCTTGCCCAAAGAAAGGAGAAAAATCAAAAAATGAAAATGAAAAAGTCATTGTTGGAAAGCAAGGTGATGGTGGAGTACAAATTGTTGAAAATGAGGTACCTGCTAACTCAAAAGAGGTTGAAGAGAATGTGGTACCAGGGCCTAGTGAAGAAGCTGGTTTGGAAGATCAGCCCAAGGAAGCTATGGTAGGTGAACAGACAACTGAGGAGGATGGGATGGTTGTTGAAGATGCTGGGGAAGTTAATGAGCCAGGTGGGTTTCAGTCAGATGCTCTGAATGATACACAGAGTAGCATTGTTACAGATATGAGTCAGATTGTGGGGATGATGGAAGAAACTTGGTTCATTGGAAGAACAGGATGATTGTGTGTTTAAAGCACCTTTGAAGAGGAGATTGAAACATAGTCATTGTATTAAACAGAAAAGAGAAGACAACACTGAACTGAGTCAAACTGACCCTGAGAGTGAATCTGAATTCTCAGATGGTAGCATGTATGATGTACCCCAGAGTGATTCTGCTGATCGAGAGTATACTGTTAGTGATTTCAGATCCTTTTTGAAAGTAACAAGAAATGCTAGGAATGTCCATATTGCTAAATACTTCCCGGACTTAAAGCAATTTGTTGAAAAAGCAAGAATTTTTAAGAGTAAAGATCACTTTAGTACCCAAGAAATTCACAGGCTTAGAAAGTTTGTTACTAAGGCTAATTTTCAATTAGGTACTAATGGCGGTAATGAGAAATTATAAAATTTGATTTAACATTCATATGAAAATTTTTTTGTTTCTTTTGTGTATCCTTTTCTTTGCTTTTATGAGAGAATTACATATCGCTTCTCTTAATTTAAACGGTGCAAGGGAAGGGAAGAAAAGGTTTGCTCTTCATGAGTTAATGAAGATAAAAAAATAGATATTTTATTTGCACAAGAAACACACAGTGATACTACTAATGTAGAAGATTGGGCTAGAGAATATGATGGACTTCCTATACTAAGCCATCGCACTTCTCTAAGTGGAGGAGTTGCTATTTTATTTTCTAAGCATATGATTCCAGTTTCATATCAAACTGAGGAAATTGTAAAAGGGAGGATTTTAAAGGTAAGAGCCCAGTTTGAAGATCAATTCTACTGTTTGTTGTGTGTATATGCTCCTACTAATGCAATTGAAAGAATGATGTTTTTAGATGATTTATGTAAGGCTGTGAATGATTGTAACACTGAAGATTTTTTAGTATTATGAGGAGATTTTAACTGTACTGAGTTTTCAGTGGATAGGAATAATGAAGAACCTCATATGCCCTACAGGAGAAGGCTTGCTCAGTTAGTAGAAACGAATGATCTGGTTGACATTTGGAAAAATTTCCATATGACTCAGAGACAATATACATATGTACATTCATTTAACAATTCACTATCTTTGGCAAGACTGGACAGGTTTTATGGATTTAATCATCAACTTAATATTTTTAGAAATTGCTCTATTGTCCCTGTTAGTTTTTCAGATCATAGTTTGGTGCAAGGTTTTTTAGCTTTGAGCTCAATAAAACCGAAGAGTGCCTTTTGGCATTTTAATAATAATTTGTTGAATAATACAAATTTTAAAGGAATTTTTATTTTTTGGGGGGAACAATTTAGAAATACAAAGTCTGGTTTTCAATCATTACAGCAATGGTGAGATTTCGGAAAAGCACAAATTAAACAATTATGTCAAAATTATACTTTCAACATCACTAAACACTTGACCCTCTCGGTGGTGTCATTGGAAGAGGATATTAAGTAACTCCAAGAGTCTGCTGAGATTTTGCAAAATCGAGTTTTGTTGGGAATTTTTAATAATAAAAAACGAGAATTAGCTGGACTGCTAGATTTAAAGGCACGAGGGGCTCTGATCAGGTCTCGGTTTCAAAACATAGAGTGGATTGATATACCTTCAAAAAAAAAATTCAGTCTGGTGAGAAAGAACGGACAGAAGAAGTATATGCATGCTTTGTGTTCTAAAGATGGACTACTTTTGTCCGATCCTGTAAAGATTCGCAAGAGAGCAGTAGAATTTTATGAAGAACTGTATAGTAGTGAACTTACGCACAAGTCAAACATTGATGATGTTTTTCTTTATGGTCTTCCTCAGGTCTCTGAAGAGGCCATTAATGAACTTTGCAGTGTGGTGACCTTAGACGAGCTTAAAAAGGCTCTTCAAGGTATGGAAAGTGGCAAAGCCCCTGGCATAGATGGTCTGCCTATAGACTTTTATAAGTCTTTTTGGCCTGAAATAGGTGAAGACCTACTTGCAGTGATCAACGAAAGTATGAAGGAGGGGAAATTACCCTTGAGCTGCCATAGAGCAGTGCTCACTTTACTGCCAAAGAAAGGAGACCTAAATGAGATAAGGAATTGGAGACCTGTGTCACTTCTGTGCAGTGATTATAAAATGCTCTCAAAAATTTTAGCAAATAGATTGAGTGAAATTTTGAAGGAAGTTATCCACCCTGATCAGACTTACTGTGTGCCAGGTATGCAAATAATATTTCATTTATTAGAGATATTATGGATATTGGAAAGCTTCTTGACATTGATTTTGGTTTAATCTCTATTCACCAAGAGAAGGCCTTTGATCGAGTGGAGCACACCTACCTGTGGAATGTTCTAGAGGCTTTTGGCTTTAGTAAGAATTTTATTGATAAAATAAAAGTTTTGTATTGTGATGTTGAAAGTTTCCTAAACGTTAATGGTGACTTATGTGCTCCTTTTAAAGTTGTTAGAGGTTAGACAAGGTTGTGCCCTTTCGGGTATGTTGTACAGTTTGGCCATTGAACCTCTTCTAATGAAATTTAGAAGAGAGATTAATGGGTTAAAAATACCAAATTGTGAACAGGCATTTAAGATATCAGCCTATGCCGACGACATTGTGATTCTTATCAATGGTCGAAGTGATGTGAATAAGGTGACAAACATTTTAAATGATTTTATGATTGTGTCCTCAACAAAAGTAAACTGGCCTAAAAGTGAAACTGTTTTAATTAGAAAATGGTTGCAAGGACTGCCTGTTCTGCCGGCTGGTTTGAAATGGAATAAAGAAGGGTTTAAGTATTTAGGTGTTTTTATTGGAAATGAAACGCTTCATGAGAAAAGCACAGAGACGGCCCAGATGCGGTGAAAACCAAACTTTATTATTACACGGCAGACAAGGTACTGAATAGACCCGACCGCGAGCGTTTCAGCCCGCGGTGGTACGAGGTGATCACAGTCCGTGGATGCTGCAGTAGCGACCCGGTGAGAAGTGATGATCCCGGAGGGAGTAGAGCACGGCGGCGAGGATGGAGGATAGGAACCCAGTGAAGGTGAGCCGGATTGAAAGCTGAGGTTCCTCACTCAGCCCGAATGCCGTGTCGGGAATCCGGAAGTGGATACGGGCGAGAAAGAAGATTGCCGAACCTCCGGGGAACCACTGGTAGCAGATGACAGCAGATGAACTAGACGCCCACGGGAGCTGCTGGGACACAGGGAAGTATCGAGGTGACAGACTAGGAAAGCAGAACTTGAAACGAGACAAAACTGTCACTAGACTAAGACAGGAACTTCATCAGCCGTGCCGCGGCAGCGTCTGGGTCAGTCTGAACTGGCTACCAAGAGCAACGGTCAGACAACGGATTAGAGACACAGAGGGAATATATATGGGAAACATAACGAGATGAAAGGATAGTCAGGTGCGGGGTAATTACCGGGAACGAATGCTTAAATGAGTAATAAGGAAGCAGGCGTGTGGGTGTGGAGTGGAAAATCACCTGTGCGGGGAATTCTAGGGAGACACGGGGCGAGGGAAGATACGCAGACACCGAGCACGAGATCAGCCACCGGCTAGCCACGTGCTCGACAAACAACAACACAACCCATGTGCAGAAAATACCCCGACCAGACCAAGACCGTGACAGAAACGATTGTAAAGAAAATTTTGAAGGGGTGGTTGAAAGAATTCTTGGACGATTAAATAAATGGAAGTTTGTGTTTTCAAAAATATCTTATAGAGGACGGGTTTTAGTTATTAATAATTTAGCTGCCTCTACGTTATGGCATTGGTTAGCTTGTATTGACCCGCCATCACTCTTATTGAAAAAAATCCAATCTTGTTTAGTTAATTTTTGGGGGGATAAGTTGCACTGGATCCCACATAGTGTTTTATATTTACCCAAAGAGGAGGGTGGTCAAGATCTTATACATTTGCAAAGTAGAACAGCAGCATTTCGGATTAAATTTGATAGTTCTTTAGATGTCAATTGGAGTATGGCAACTGCCATAATATTAAGGAATTTTGAAGGGTTGAACATGGACAAATCTTTTTTTTCTGGTTGAATGCTAAAGTGATGAATCTTTCTAAGTTGCCCATTTTTTATTGTAATTTATTTAAAGTATGGTCTCTTTTTAAAGTTTTTAAAAGTAAGAATACATCTTCTTTACATTGGAAATTACAAGAACCACTTATTTTTGGCTCACGTTTTGATATTTCAAGTGGAAGTTGCTTTCCGGCTCTGACGAATATCCTTCTTAGATCTCGTGTCATTACTCTTGGAACTCTAATTCAAATAGCAGGAGTGGACTTTTCCAACAATGATGCTCTGGCTGATACATTGAAGACTAAATCAACTCGTCTAACAGCTCAGTTGTTGAGGAACTGGAAATTGGATATTGCCGAAAATTAACTCATTTGTTAAAAAACTTTGTCGAAGGACTGATTCAACCAAAAAGTGATGATCATTTTCCCAACTTGGTTTTGTCACCTGATTTTGAAATGTGTAATGGTTCTTTCCTGAATTGTAATAATTTGGTGCTATTGGGAGAAAACAAAGCAACAGGAAAAGCTGTATATAAATGTTGTGTTAAAGTGTTTAATAAGAATATTCTTAATGGAAAAATAGATACACATTGGCGTAATGTTTTGCATTTAGATGAAAATACAAGACCAGATTGGAGGGCACGTTATAAGTCACCATTACCTAGGAAAACGGGGGATTTATAATGGAGGATTTTGCATGGAATCATTGCTGTGAATGCATTTGTATCTGTAATTAATCAAGAAGTGGATTATAAATGTCCTTTTTGTTCCCAAAGAGAAACAGTGTTTCATGCTTTTATGTTTTGTATAAGATTGAGACCATTATTTGATATTTTACAAACACTTTTTTGTTGTTTTGGTGAACTTTTTTCAATGGAGGTTTTTATTTGTGGTTTTAAATACAATCGAAATTGAGGTAATGAATGCCAACTTTTAAATTTTTTACTGGGACAAGCAAAAAGAGCAATTTACTTGAACAGAAAAAACAAGATTGAAAATAATTTGGTTGTTGACTTGACGTTGTTGTTTAAAATCCTAGTAAAGTCTAGAATTTTTATTGGTTTTATAAAGCAAGGAATGATCTTTTGAATTTTTGTTTTATATGGTGTGTAAAAAATGCTTTATGTGAAATTGTTGAAGATTAATTAATTTTCAGTGTCCAATTATAATGTAATTGATAAGTGAATTGGTAATAAAATGGTCAAATAAAAAATAAAAACTCTCTCTCTCTCTCTCTCTCTCTCTCTCTCTCTCTGTATCCATCACTCACCCACACACTGTTTCAAGTGTCCAAATCCAATATAACATTTCACTGTTTCCTTTTGATGTTCCACTACAGCAAGCATTTAAGATACTTCAAACTTAGACAGAATAGAATTTGAAAAGGATATATACTGTATAGATTATGTCCATCTTTTATACAGCGATGCAACCTTGGCAATTATTACCTTATTAAAAATGATTTAGTTACAGGCAGTACTTAACCTTCACAAAATTACTATGTGTGGGTTGTGATTTGCGTGAAGCAGATGCTGTCTACTGTCATGTACTCAGCTTTTATTTAAAAAATGGACTTACTCTGTATAATCACTGCACAAGTCTGGTTGGGCTTATCTCCATTGGTAATGAGTTTATATATTAGAGGGAGGTTGAATATCTGCTTTCCAGGGAACCCATTCTTTGTATGTCGCTTAATACATCTGAGCTAAAGTTATGTATTTCAGTTCTTCTTGATAATTCCTCCCTGGCTAATTACGTTCTTCAAACACATTGGAGGATTTGATTAGTCCAGATTGAGCGGTCTGACAAAATTGTGCATTCCAGTGTAAGGAACACTGAACAATGCTTGAGTATATGATGCATTAATCTTGTAGCTAACCAATCCCTGCACTGATATCTTAAATATTTTATCTTAAAAATATAATAGACGCATGATCATCCGCGTTGTGTTTCAGCCAGCTCAGTTACATCCAGTGCACGTAGCATCCATAGGGAACAACAACGTTTTTCACATGGTCACTTCAAGATGCCCCAGTCAACGACGTGAGTCATATTATCCAAAGTCTACATCATACATTGACAACCAAAAAGGGGAAGCCGTCAAGCTATACATTTCAAGTTACATCCACAAATATGAAAAAAATGAAGTAAACTTTTGCACCTACTTGAGGCTTGATTGTTGATACACTCAACAATGTTCAGCAATAGTGCTGTCGGTTCACTGAAATTTGAATGTTTTTTGTTATCGCTTGGTGGCAAATTACCGCAGTGCTATGAGAGCGGAACTGGCTTAGCCAGCTGAAATGTTAGTGGACATACAGTACATCATCACCCTGAGTGCATATAACCTATTCTGAAAACCAGCTGAATAAAAATACATTTCAGAATCCTTTGAATAAATTATGCATCTTATAAGAGCCAAAAACAACACAAAAAGACATTATAATTGCATTCATCATTGTCAGTTGTGTACTTCACAAACAATTTAATTTTATCTGTGATATGGTTGCGTGATGGATTTATTTTGGATTATTGTTTTTGTACGTGGCCAGAAAACAGCAAAAATGTATAGTTTTTAAACAGTGCATCAATTATTATTGTATGTAGCCTATTGTATCAGTTATTACTGCCCATTATTTCATTTATGTTAAATAAATCTATCCCAGAACATTTATAAGCCTGCATACCAGTTTGTATGAAGAAAACTCTCAGATAAGATTATAAGAATGACAATACATGACTGTATGCATTCATCAACAATTCAATCTGAATAATCTACATTTTGTCGTTTTATCATTATAAGGTTCTATCTGCGTTCTGAGTAGTTTTGAGATATTGAGCTTCAAAGTTTTTGCATTTCATATAGCAAAAAATGATATGGGAAACAAATCTCTTTCATACATGAAAAAGATTGAGACCCTAAATGTATTCTGAATGTACAACATCAACATTTTCTGAAATTTGTAAATGGGGATTTTTGGAACAGGTCAAACGCAGATAAAACCTTCTGATTCTGAAAAATCACTTTCTGCTGAGAATTATAAAGTTCTATCTGCAAAATATTAATTAAATCAATACATTCTCAAGCAAAACAAACAATTTACTTATATTGTTTGTTAAAACATGAAATTAGTGTTGTAGTAATGTGTTGACGTATAAAAAAAGTTACATTTATATGCTTTTATGACATTTATTTCATATTTTAGGACGCATACATTTTTGTTCAAGCTAAGCATAAAAGGCAGTACTAAATATTTTATCTATAGTGCAGATGTTAATTTTAGTTAGGTATATGATGGGTATTTCAACACATTATTGCAGGCACCATTAAGTTTCCGTTGTTTTAGACAGAAAGCAGCTACTGTAATCTGACCTAGACTCTATTCCACAGAAGGTGGGACAGGTAAAATTCCTTTCTAGAGATGAGTATGGCCAAAGATATTAATATTAACAAGATGCGCCACTGCCATTACAATGAATGGGGAGGAATGCAACGCTCAATATGGCAGCTCTAGCGAAGGAAGTCCCGCCTTCCAGTAAAACGAGCCAATCGTCAATCAGTATTGACTCACGATTCTGTGGGGCGGGGGTCTCGTGAGGCGCTTGCCAGCCTGTGTGCATACACAGTAGATGAAGGTGATTTTTAGCGCAATTTAAGCTGAGCAAACCCAAGTTATGGTACATGTCAGGTTTAATTATTGATAGGACATACAGTATGCTGTTTAATTGTGATTTTTGCCAGCGATTTTAAAAATATCTGTCTTCCCCCATTCAAGTAGATAGGACTGTGGTCTTGCTGTTAACTGCCCAGAGGCGTTGCAAACATGGCCGCCGAGTGGCACGACATCCGTAAATGGACTTTATGGCTGAAATAACATGATAATGTTTATTGTTGTAATTAAGACTGTAAAATATATTGTAAAATGTAAGGCATTATGAGGGTTCATGTAAACACAGGAATTAGGAAGCTAGTGCTGCTGGCTAGTGTTGTGTCTATATATATAAAAATAAACTCCTCAACATAACCTAAAACAAAACAGAAAAAATACTGTAGTTTGAGCTGCTCTAGTCCCAAAATCTACACATTTAAAAAAACAATCATGGCATAATGTAAATAAGTAGTCACGTAATAAGAATATGTGAATAACTCAATTTTGACAAAAATGTTAGATAGAACCTTATAATTCTAAGGTGACGATTTGTGCAAAGGAATGTAATTGAAGAAAATTAATGTTTCATCCTCCTTTCCGTGATAGGCGACAACTGAGCTGTCAGCAGTTTTCATTTTTTGGGGCACCATTTATTTTACAGGTTGTAAATAGACAGACTACATAACACCCATTATCAAGGCAGCACAGGGCGGTACATTTCATTTACATTTGATACTCATCTCCAATCTCTACACATCACTGCTAAATTTAGTGCCGTGATTTAGTTCATTCTTCTCTCATCAATCTTCTGGTATGGTGCTTCATCTACCCAGTCAAAGGATATACTGTATGTAGCATCATCAGTAGCCACATGAGCTGTGTATTATCAAACCCACAGCTAGATTCATCAGGGCTTCTGTCTGTTTCTGAAAACGGTTTGGCTTCAGAAAGAGAAACATGGAAGAAAATGTCACACCTCCCACTCTAGTTTACAACTGCATTATAGGAGTAAAATAAGACCAACAAACAAGACCAAATACACCTGAAGTGTCTCCATCCCCGTTGCTGTCTCTAATGACCTGACCAGCCTCTGATTCCTAGCCCACTTAGACCATTCTGCAAGACGTAAACAACAATAGCTGTTTCCATTACCCTTGAAAATGTGCAAATTGAAAGAGCGCATTGAAAGTACACCCAATGGAAACATGTCAATTTCGCAAAAACTCCCATGTATCGCAAAAAATTTTCCCGCTTACATGAGGTGTTTTTTTAGGCAATACGATAAAGGCATATTTTGCAAAACTGCAATGGAGACACATTTTGTCGTATTTACTGTGCATTCACACCGCTGCCGTCGAGAGCGTCAAAGTGGCCGGAAGTCATTCATTTTCAGTGTGAGCTGGCAGCGGGCAGGCAGCGGCGCATCTTGAGCGGCCGTTGAGGGCGTCGAGGAGAGTTGAAATCAGGTCAACTTTATGATAGTGAGCTATGACGCGGTTCGGCGGCAACCAATCGGAACGTAGAAGTCCACCGCTTGAGAGGATTCCAGAGAACGCAGCCCTGTAAACTTTGGTCTATGCCAGCCCAGAGCGTCAACGAATCTTTCTACAGCGTTGTTGGCAGAGCGATTTTTGACACGCTCGACGGCGGCTGTGTGAACGTACAGTTACAAGTCACGTGGCGTATAAAAAGTCACATGACCATTCGCGGTATGTTTTGGCAGAATATTTAGAAAGATAGGATGTAAGGAATTCACATTAAGTATTAATGTGATTAAGCTTTAAGCTTTCCTGTAGCTCAGTGGTAAGAGCATGGTGCTGACAACGCTAAGGTTGTGGGTTCGTTCCCAGGGGATTGCACATACGCTGTACTTAGAAACAAAATGTATAGTATAATGCAATGTAAGTCGCTTAAGCGTCTGCCAAATGCGTAAATGAAAGTAATATCTTATATAATGACCGTAATACGCAGGAAAACGAGTGAGTGCAGTATGGAGATTTATTAGGAACAGTGAGGTAATAGGAAAATATACAAGGAAATATAGACATTTCTCTTAACTCTTTTATCACAGTAGGTGGCACAATGCGCTAAAGTTGGTTTGCAACCTGCCATAAAATGTACAAAGAAGAAGTATGGCCAGAATGACTTATCTTGAGAAGAAACAAAATACACTTTAATCGTATAACATCGTTTAATGGAAACAAAGTCATTCCGCAATATTTTTTTAATCGACATTTAGAAAATATCGCTTAAGTTTTGCGCAAATCTGTAATGTAAACATGGCTTCTGATCCAGAGGCAAATCCTATTTCTGTTTTTTTGTCATTTTTTAATGGGCTCTATGCCTGTGTGACTATACGTTTCACGGTCAGAACCCTAGGCAGTTTCCAGTTGGGGAGACTTAAAGGAGAGAGAAAAGGAAAAATTAGAATATAGTTCAATTTCGCAGATGCTGTACATTGCGGCACACAGCAGTGGTATATAGAAGTGGCGAGTTCTTACGTATTTGAATGTTATAACGAAATGTTAACTTATGAAAGTATCACTTCAAATACGGTAGTACACTTCTATTTACCACTGCTGTGTGCTGCAATGTACAGTATCTGCGAAATTTAACTATATTCTAATTTTTCCATTTCTCTCTCCTTTAAGTCTCCCAACCGGAAACTGACTAGGGTTCTGACTGTGAAACGTGGAATTCACGCATGCATAGAGCACATTTCACACATGGGAACATTTAAAAAGCCAAAAACACACTGCAGGCCTATGGGTCAAAATGATCTAATTTCTTTTATGCCATAAAGCATCAGGATATTAATAAAGATCATGTTCCATGAAGATATTTTGTAAATTTCCTACCACAAACATATAAAAAATGTGAGTGGATGCAGCAAAATCGCTAACAAAAATGGAGAAACGAGCCTACAAACTACTCTCGCTGCTGCCCGCACTTTGGGAATTACCCACTCAAGTTGGTATCTACGTATGTAAAGCTTAGAATTTCAGCTTTCAGGAGCGTTAAAACAAACCTGTTTCTCCTAGCAACGGCCTGCTACAGCGCCTCTGATTAACAACTTCAAATTTTTTGTTTTTGCATCCTCGGATTCCAGATTTTTAAATAGTTGTATCTCGGCCAAATATTGTTCCATCCTAACAAACAAAGTCTGCATGGTTTTGTTGTCCAGTTTCACATATGATTAAGTATTAATGATGTTTAACTTTTTCATTTGGTCTGTTGGTCTGCATAATCTGTTGCTTGTATTTGTCCTTTCAAGGCAGTAAAATTTTGGAACAGGAACTGCTTCTGGACCAGTGCTGTTTACATCTTGCAAAATTGTCAATAATAATGGTCAATAATTAGGGTGTAGTATTGTATTGTATTGTATAACTTTATTGTCCACCTAAGTGTAAATTTGTCTTTTATTTAAAATTAGTCCCATACACCCTCACAGACTGTAGACTGTGTTGAGTGTAAATTATTACTCATTAAACTGTTCTTTGGGATGTTTTTTTAAAGAATAACTCTAATACCTGCAAACATCTGCACATTAAAAATTTGTGGAATATGATTAACCAACATATTTTTCTGTTTTGCAGACAGCTCAGACGGTGTTGCTGGTCGTCACTGCCTTCCTCATCTGCTGGATGCCACACCACATCATAGCGATGTGGGTGGAGTTCGGCCAGTTCCCATTGAACAATGCTTCCTTTGCATTCCGCATCATCTCTCACTGCCTGGCCTATGGAAACTCCTGTGTCAATCCCATTCTTTACGCCTTCCTTTCTGAAAACTTCAGAAAAGCCTGCAAGCAGGTCTTCACATGCCGCTTTTTTTACTCTCCTCCTCCTGTGGAAAAAGTGGTGCGGATTCGCATGGAGAATTTCTCCACAACACATTCTACCACTAACATATGAGTTAGGGAGGAAACCCTTTATCACTGTTTAGATATTACTAGAAGGGAAGAGATAGTTTTGTTGTTTCTGCTTCATGTTATATATTTCATCCAAGGTCTAACTAACAAGGACAGTTTAAGTTACCTTGGCGCGGAAAGCCCAATTAATCTATCAAAGACATTTGCTTCTAAAATGTTTTTAGTGTTTGTCAGTAGACTTCTTTTTTATTTCATTATTTATGTACATATTTAATGTGTGTTTGATGTTTTTTTGGAAATAATTAAAACGTCTGTAGAAATTTGGTTATTTAATTATGTTTTAAAGAATAACTAAAAAACATGACTGTGTTTGTGGATGACCCAAAGTAGTGATCTGAACACCATTTGTGCAGTTTATGTATTTGAACAAACACTTTGTCTTAGTTTAACAATACCATACGTTAAACCAGGATATTGTGCTGTAATTTTGTATTTATTCTGTAACATTGGTTCACATGTTTAATGTCTACTATATTGATTATATGTAATGTATAGAGAAAGAAAATAATTTAAGAAAATATCTATTTCATTGAACAACAAAAAGTGTATGAAGAATATGGGAGAGTGTTTAAAGTGGATGTATCTGTACCTAAAGTAAATGCTTATGGGTAGCTGTTTGACATACCTGACCAATGGAAACTTTTGTGTATGTGTGTGCATCTCTTACTTACTCACACCCGTCTGTGAGATACCAGGACAGAAGCTCTTATAAACACAGATTTTTTAGCATTAGCAAAGAGTCAAGAGAGTTGCAAAGCTTCCCTTTGAAGTAACAAGGAGCATAGACTTGGCTGGATGGCACACAACAGGTCAGTTTCTTATAAGGTGTATATATTCACCTGCATAATAAGACTGTCTTTTACTCACGACTTTGATCCTTATAGAATACATCTCCATTACAATGCAGCTCTCACATTAATGTGACATAATAGCACTGCAAAAGAACAGAGTGCTCTAGTAGCCCTAGAAATGACACTGTTTTTACACATTTCACATTAACCACACTGTCTCTGCAGTCAGTATGCAGATTCGTAACTTCAGGTTTTGGATATTGGACATAAGGATCAGAAACAATGCTACGTTCCACACAGGGTCAACACTATTGATCTAGCATTGTGCCATTTATTAAAAAAACCTCTAATGGGGATTTGCAGACGAGTAGACTTTTGAAAAGTAATTCATATTACTGTGCATCATATCTCAAATATAAGTATTATCTAGAAAAATAAAGATGGAATGACACATAACTCTCAGTACCTTGCCTGCATTCCCGGTGAACCAATGTCCCTATGAGTAAAAGCACTGGACTTTAACTCAAGACAGTCTTTGTTGCATTTCGAACCTAAAAAGTTGCTGCACTTAGCAAAGTCAACAACATTAGTCACTGTCCAAATACATCATATGTCTGATGGCTTGCCTTTATGCATCAGTTAAAGCATATTACTATCAAAATGGAGAAATTATGCGTATGTATATTTGCTTTAAAAGGGAGTGCTTCAGCTGACCAGATAGCATTTTCTTTGAATTAAGCCCATCAGAGCGCCTCACGGCTAACTGTTTATGCTTCTTCTAATCAATGTTATGAAAAGCTCCCTTCTCAATAACACTGCTGCAAAGTTCAAATTTATCTCATGACAACCCTCCTGTTGTGCAGGGATAATAAACAGTCGGTAGTGATGCATGTAGCCTTACTTTCAGACCTCTCTATCACACTCACCCCCATTACAGAGAAGATAACAATTGCTGGTTTAAAATAAACTCATAAATAACCTGCTTCATATCAACTATGGGAAAACGCTAGAATGCTTAATGTAAATATGTTTTAGTCTCAACTGCATTTGAATGATCTTGGTTTTGTGCGCTCTTCAAATTAGACTATTGTTCTCTATTGAACACCTCAAATAATGGCGTGTGCAGTAAGCCTTAATGTGACATTGAGAGGTTCGTATAAAATATAAATTGTCAAATGATCAGAAATATTAAATAAATTTAAACTTAAGGGTAAAAAAGCAAACTTTCATATTAAATGGTTTATTATAAAGACTCAAGTACAACAAATATCTCAAATCTTTCCATTTTTATGCAAGGATTCATTAGGTGATGATACAATAAATTACCTTTTACTCAATTGTTAAATCTGTTTTATGGCTGGGATTTTTTATTTCAGACTCCATCCCAGGTAAAGACGTTCTTCTCCTGGCAGCTGTCTCTATTTTTTGCACAAGTTCAACATCCCAGCGGTGGGTAACAAAGCTCAACACCTCTCCTCCACCGGAGCCACCTGCTCTCCCCACACGGCCTGCTCGGTGGATATAGTCCGTGTGAGATTCTGGAAAGTCATAATTGACGATAAATCCAACCCTCTGTGTGTCTAAGCCTCTTGAAGCTATATCAGTGCATATGAGAACATCAACGTTTCCTCTCTGAAAGTTTCTGAAGATACCTTCTCTCATTGCAGCAGGCATTTCTCCCTGGAGCCTCATGTGACAAACGCCCATTTCCTCCAGCGTGTAGCCCAGCCAGTTCACGGTGGACGCTGAGTTGCAAAACACCAGAACACCTTTATGCTCCTGTTCGGCCTTCTTCAAAGCCTGATGAAGCTCCAGGATCTTGTCGGCACCTTTCACCCTCAGAAACGTCTGCTTTACATGTGGCATGAGATAATGTAGCATCTGGCTTTTAATGACGACCATGCTGCCCAGGTCAGTCACCTTGCTGAGGATCTCACCGACACCACCAGGAAACGTAGCTCCCACGACAACCAGCTGAGCTTTACGGGTGAACCCAACAGTCTCGGAGAGCCTGGATGCCACCTGGGTATGGGAGAGAATTTTCTCAAGCATGCCTGCAAAACTAGCATCAAACATGGTGTCAGCCTCATCAATCACTAGGAAGTTCAGTTCACTCAAACTCACAAATCGCTTCCATAGGGCCTTTAGAAGGGCACCAGGGGTGGCCACCAGCACATCTGGTTGGCTGTGTGAGAATGTCGCTTTGATGTTTCCTACACCTCTGCCTCCACCCACAACTTTGACCACAAGCCCAAACCGCTGGCCTATTGAACGAGCCACAGATGTTACTTGTTCCGCTAGTTCCCGTGAAGGCACCATGACCACAGCTTGAATCTGTCTCTCCTTGTCTGTGAACTCCTCTAACCTCTTTTCCGCCTGCAACTTGTGGATGATGGGAAGAAGATAAGCCAATGTTTTACCACTCCCCGTCTCTGCAGCACAGAGAATATTATGCCTCTTCAGTATTTTAGGAATGGTTTTCATCTGCACTGTCGTGGGGTGAATTATATTCAGACTCTGTAATGTCTCAACCAGTTCTGGACAAATATGAAAGCATTCAAATGTCTTGTGACCAGCAGTGTCATTGTCCTCGCCCTCGTGTTTCACCATGAATGGTGGTGCGCTCTGGATGCTGTTTATGGTGAAATAATCCCCTGGTGCTTCCTTGCTTTTCCATCCCTTAGAGGCAAGCGCTGGCTGTTCAAATTTCCCAAGGGTATAGCCAACAGACTGGTTTAGCTGAGGATTCTTGCTCTTGATCAGCAGTCTGCCAGCCTTGACTGTTGGGAGCTTGTTAGTTCTTTTGCTTTGCACTTGTTTGATGTTTTCTATGCGTTCTTGCATGCGTCTCGGGATGCGGATCACCACAGACGGCGAGGCAGCTGTTGTCATTTTGCGTACCGACGCAAACATCGCATCGATGTGTCCACAGATTAACGGAACGTAATCGCGCGCATTAAAAGAACTGCGCGTTATTGGCAGCTGTTTGGAAAAGAGAACGGCGACGTTTCCGACCTTCACAAACTGCATCGCGGATATTCTTGTTCTATAACTTAGAATCAAAAGTGAATGTTGTTATGTATTGCTATTGTGTGCAAATGGTATTATCGCTTGACCTCTGAAATAGTTAATGGTATTATCGCTTGACCTCTGAAATACATACATTGGTTTGTAGTTTCATGTGACAAACACAGCAAACTTTCACGTGAAGACAGCCTTGGGTCTTCCTGGCGTGGAATGATGACGTACACCCAGGTCGTGACGCCAAAATAAAAGTCCCATTGGTCAAAACTTGCGCACTGTTTTCCCAAATGACATACTATGCACTATGCACTCAACCATGTAGTGTAAGCATTTTAAAAGGGTAGTACCGTCCCAAATGGAATACTAAACGGTTTTATACTAACCGGAAGTATTTTGGTTTCCCAGACGAGCGCAAAGGATGTCAATCTCACGGCACAATGCGTGTGAATAAAAATCTACTTGTACATTGTACATTTCATGTAGTTTTAAACTGTTTTGCCCAGCATGAGAGTTTTGCTCGAGCAGCGTCCGATAGCCGAACGTATGCGAAACTGCGACCATTGAGTGTGTGAAGTATCCACAGTTCCACACATAAGGCGCGTCCCAAATCGCGCACTTATGTACTATTCTACGCCATTTTGTAGTATAAATAGTGTGAGTAGTGCGTTCACATCGAAAATCCTCAAAAACGAAGTGCACTGTAAGTACCCGAATGATGTACTTTTTCGACCGAAAATGTGATGTGTGGAACTGTGGACAGTTTACACACACAACGGTCGCAGTTTCGTTTACGTAGCAGAAGGGAGGCGGGGCTATCAGACGCTGCTCAAGCAAAACTCTCCTGCAGAGTGATACGCTTAAATCTGATGATGACTTAAGTAATGCTGGGCAAAACAGATTAAAACTACATTAAATGAACAATGCACAAGTATATTTTTATTCACACGCATTGTGGCGTGCGATTGACGTCATTGGCGCTCGTCCGGGAAACCGATAAACTTCCGGTTAGTATAAAACCGTTTAGTATTCCATTTGGGACGATACTACTGAAAGTCATATACTAGATGGCTGAGTGTATAGTGCATAGTTTAAGGGCATAGTATGTCATTTGAGACACAGCTGTATTTTCGGTAGAAAAAGTGCATCATCCGGGTACTTCAAGTGCACTTCTTTTTTGAGAATGTGAATGCACTACTCACATCATTTATACTACAAAATGGTAGAATAGGGTATGAGTGCATGATTTGGGACGAAATTAACTCAACTCAACTTTATTTATATAGCGCTTTTTACAAATTTCATTGTTTACAAAGCAGCTGTACATGAGACATATAAGTTATACCTGTAAAAACAAGAAAAATGTGAAAACACAGAAGACAGACATACCCACATACAAAACACTCCACACACACAATATGCACACATACTAACACACATAGACATAGACAGACACACGGACGCGCACACACACACACACACACACACACAGACACGCACGCATGCACAGTGAAAGCACACATTTAAGATAAAGGAGAGAGAAACGCAGGTCAAATATTAAACACCTATAAATACCTATATGCAATATTAATTAAGTAAAACTTTAAAATTCTAAAGCAGTCATGGAATTCAAAACCTCAGAAGAACCCAGGCCCAACCAGGGGATTCCAGTTACCCTCTGGCAAAAGCTGCTGCCTCTGCACAAGCTCAACAGTGCTTGCACAACAAGGCTAAATAAAAATAAATTATAAGGTAAATTATAGATTTAAGATTATCATTAATAATCTAATAGCATTTGAAATTTTGTAGTGAAGACGTGTCAAGTCGCCGCATCCTTCTTTATCCAGCTCTATCATCTCAGCTCTTGTCAGGTTGCCGATTCCCATTCTCCGCTCTACCACCAGGTCTGGGCATCCTGCTCGCTGTGGTAACCTTGGAACAATGAGACAAGACTGGCTGAGAGTAGAGTACTGTTCTGCACTCTTTGATGCAACAAGTACATCAGTTGTTGTTGGAAGTGTTCCTGGTTCCGGTTCTAACTAATGCAGCCTAAACCCTCAGAGGATTTATATTATGGAAGTGTAGTGTATGCAAGATTAAAAAGATGCGTCTTTAGTCTAGATTTAAACTGACAGAGTGTGTCTGCACGGTGTGACAGTGCAGGGAAAACTATTCCAAAATGTAGGCGCTAGATAGGAAAAGGATCTACCACCTGCACTTGATTTTGAAATTCTAGGTATTACCAACTGACAGGACGCCTGAGAGCGTAATGCATGTGAAGGACTGTAATACAAGAGGAGTTCACTCAAGTATTGAGGAGCTAAACCATAGGGCTTTATAGGTAATAAGCAAGATTTTAAAGTTAATGCGATGCTTTATAGGTAACCAGTGCAAGGTTGACAGATCCGGGCTAATATGTTCATACTTTTTTGTACGTGTAAGAACTCGAGCTGCCACATTTTGGACCAGTTGGAGTTTTTGTAATAAGCCTGCAGGGCAACCACCTAACAGTGCATTACAGTATTCTAGTCTTGATGTCATGAATGCATGATTTAACTTCTCTGCATCTGATAATGACAGCATACGACATAGTTTAGATATAGGCTATTCTTAAGATGGAAAAACGCAATTTTACAGATGTTGGCGATGTGGCTCTCAAATGACAGACTACTATCGAATAGAACGCCAAGATTCTTTGCTGACGACGAGGGTTTTATGGAACATCCGTCAGTTAAGCAGCGGACTTAATTCAGAATGAAGTGGCTGTAGGATAAATATTATTATCTGATCTTTTTGACATTCCTGTGCGTTAAAGTAATAAATTAAGCCATAAAATACGATTTTTAAAATACTACTACTACTACTAATAATAATAATAATAATGTATAAGATTAAACAAAAATATTTTAATTTTTTTAATATTATTATTATAAAAACATTGATTTATTCTCTCTCTCTATATATATAGTTTTTTTTTTTTATTTTTTTTTAGAGTATTACAACCCGTCCTTAAGAAATAAAAGAAAGCAACACACTTTACTTAAATTGGCAAAAGTATCAAAATAGCTTAGTTTTTTAGTAGTCTAATTTGAAGAGTCTTACATCATCTTATGTACATGCACTTGATAAAGCATACTAACAAAAAGTACGTGAAAATATGTTTATAATTTGCTTTAAAAGAGAGTGATTTAGTGGATTTAAATTCTACACATATTTTAGAATGTGTCCAATAAATACAACCAAAGCGATGCGGAACAATTATTTTAACAATGCAGAAATATTTTTAATTGTATGTGATATTTATTTAATAATGTGATATACATTTGATTCATCACCAACATTAATATATTAGATGTATGTCTTGCCAGATTTAGATTTGCCATGGTAAACAGAATGAAGTCATAAGGTTAAATGTTCACCACTTAAAGTTCAAATGTTTGTCTTCACATACTAAGTCGAAGGAATAAGTAATCAGCAATTTGCCCAAATTTGTTATGAACCCCTGACAGCTTCATTAATCTCTGCTCTAACCTAAAGCTACAGAGGTGTGCTGCTACTGACCTGAATTCACTTTATCACAGACATTCAGCTGTGTCTGCACAGGGAGATAAACAAACTCCTGTGGTTTGAGTTTTAGAAGGCCAGGTGTGTTCACGTATACATCTCCATGTGATGTGTGCCTGAGAGCGAGAGAAAGAAAGAGATACTAGAGGGAGTTTGTCGTTTAATAAATAGTTATGTGGCAGCCTTCAACAATACTTTGTTAGAAAAAACTCTATTGAGGTCTTGTCTCTACTTTAATGGATATTGATGGACAGAGAAGCACTTGAAAAAGGTTGGTTATCGACTGCGTCACTGCTTATTCAATCCTATTGGTCCCCTAGTTGACTGGAATGTTACCAATAGAAATACCATTGTGAAATTCACTGATGATACGACAGTTATAGGCCTGATCACTAACAACGATGAGTCGGCCTATAGAAGGTATGCAGTCTGACACACTGGTGTAAGGAGAACCATCTCTTACTCAACACCAACAAAACCAAGGAGCTGGTGGTGCATTTCAGGAGGCAGGACAAGGAACACAGCCCTATCACCATCGACGGGACACCTGTAGAGCTGGTAAACATTTTCAAATTCCTTGGGGTTAACATCACTGATCATCTCACATGGACTGTTCACACTGATGCAGTGCTACAGAAGGCACACCAGCACCTCTTTTTTTCCTCAGGCGCCTGAGGAAGTTTGGGATGAGCCAAAAAAATCCTCAGAACCACCTGCACCAGTTGAGAGCATTCTAACTGGCTACATTACCGCCTTGTATGGAAACAGCACCGCCGGCAACCGCAAAGCACTGCACAGGGTTGTGCGAACTGCCCGTCGTGTTGTGGGAGATGAGGTTCCCTCTATCCAGGACATCTACACCAGGCGGTGTATGAGGAAAGCCAGGAAGATCATCAGTGATTCCAGCCACCCGAATCACAGGCTGCTCTCCTTGCTGCTTTCGGGCAGACGATACCGGAGCATCCGGTCCCGCACAACCCAGCTGAAGGACAGCTTTTTTCCTCAGGCTATTAGACTGCTCAATATCAAAAACTGGTACACTCCACAAGCTCACACTTCTTTTTACAATGCACTACAGTTTCATGGACTATAATGCATCATGCATTGCACCTAATGCAATAACCATCCATTACCAAACTTACATACCTATATCTGTATTATGTGCACTATATGGTTGATCCATTATACATACATGTTCATGTGTACACCTGCATATTTATTGTGTATGTTCAACTTCTAATGTGTATATATTGTGTATATACTGTCCATATGTGTATAATGTATATTGTTTTTTTGTACAGTCTGTCTATTTATACTTTGCACTGTTCGTCTGCACTACATACTGTCACTTAAGTCTGTAAAGTCATACAGTTGTTTGTCACACAGTTGTCTGTTCAACTGCATTCTACTTTGTATGGAGTATGCAGTACGCACCCAAGACTTTCACTCACCACACGTGGTGATGTGACAATAAAAGTGAGTTGAGTTGAGTTAGAAATCAAAGAAATTCATTTTGAGTTCTTCAGCATTTTGAACAGGAGGGAGATAACAACACTGCCTGCCCTTTGTGAAGATATTTGATTGCTTTAATATTTGTATAAATCTGGTGGGGATGGTACATAATCATAATATAATTTAGTCCACTATAGCACAGATACAAACCATTCTAACCATTCAAACGATAAACTACAATGACACATTGTCTGTTCTGCACAGACAGAGGGTGGTGAAACACTCATGAAAACCCAATTGTGAAAGCAGAATTTGTTGTATTACAGATAATCATATCCGGACAAGAAATAGCTTCAACTAGGCATCGGTGTTATAATTAAATTGTGCTTGAATGTTTTTTCTGTGTAGTCTTTGTCTGACAGACATGCAAAGAGTGTCTTGCATGCTCTAAACTAACTAAACCCTGTTAAAAAAAGTTTTATTTAAACGTCTGTGTAGTGTTATTTTAACAACCAACATAGGAAAATTTCCTGTGTGTGTGTGTGTGTGTGTGTGTGTGCGTGTGTGTGTGTGTGTGTGTGTGTGTGTGCGCGTGCGCGTGTGTGGGGGCTAGACATCCGCAGCATTTGTATTTGTTGTAGATAATCTAGGAACAAAAAAAGTGATGCAGTAAAATGTAATATATAGGGATTACTGTAACGTATACATTATCACATACGTACTTTGACTTTTTCTTCCAATCCTTTGGGCACCATGTGCTTGTGTAAATGAGATGCGAACATGGTTAGGAATCCACTGGAACGTCTATCCATATGGAATCTATCTTCCTCATAGAGTGAAGTAATAATATGTTCCGTACCTAACAGAGAGGATATGAGAACAAAGTATCATTATCGTAACCATCACTTTATTCTATTAAGAAAATATTTTCAAAATATTTTATAATAAAAAATACTAAATACTTTATTATCAAACACCTGTTAGCCATTTTCAAATATTTTCTTAATTTTGTCAAAAATAAAGTGCCTGAAATCTGAGATCAGTCATCTAGTCATTTTCTACAGTATTGTACTGCCATGAATAAAACTTGGATGGAGGCCTCCAATCCCCCGGGCCCAAAGGCACCTGCTGCATGACATGACATAATGGCTCGTTGGAATGCTTGATTCTGATTGGCCAGTCGCGACATTTGCAGGTTTGTTAAATATAAATGTCTTTTAATAACATAATATTTATGAATGATAATACCAAATTGTGTCAGGAATGAGTCTGGATTCAGGTGCGGGGAACAAACAATTTATTAAATAAAACAGGCAAAAACAGAGGCACAACAAAACAACAGTTCTAGACGGGGCAACAGGCTGGAGTGCTTGGCCAGGGAGAGAGCGGTGGCTGGTGGAAAACTCCTGTTGACGATAGACCCACTAGGGAGAGATTTAATCCACTTTGGGAGAGGTGTAGACCACCCCAGGACACCTGAGCCCGCACGGGGGAGAAGCTCACAAGAGGGGCCAAGTTGTCGTTGGCAGGCTCTGAGATCCGTGACAGGACCATCACTGTCACTGGGAGGCCGGGGAAGCCGCAGCATGCTTGACTGGACTCTCCAGGTGTGGAGAACGTAGCCATGGAAGCCAGGGGCAAGATCTGGGGCTACAGCACAGATCAAAAGGCACTGGAGCCTAAACGAGACAAGCTAAGACTAAGAGCGCGATTAAGACAAGACTATGTCAGTCAGAGTAGCTACACATTCAAAACTGTCTTACACAGGACAAGAGAAACACAGGGAATATAAAAGGCAGAAAATCAGACCACAAACGAGGAACAGGAGAGGAGAGAGAGAAGACAATGACCAGAAACAGGTGAGGGGAATGAAAACATAACGAGATAATTAACAGGATAACACAGGGGCGGGTTCACATCATGATGACAAAAGAGCACATGGCTGGCTGGCCGGCCATGTGCTCACCACAAAACAAAACATCAAGACAAAGACAAAACAAAGACACACTAGACAGAAACCCTAACAAATTGCCTGTTCGTGACGTTTGAATGTCATTTCTTACCTTAAAAACAAAAATAAGCGGCTTTTCCTCGTGGAAGGTCTGCAATATTTCAAATTTACATTTCATGTCCAGTTTTTTTCTCATCTGGCAATTAGCCGTGTAATAAGCAGGATAATATACAAGCAGCCGGCTGTTATCGTGGAATAAGCCGCTTGATTTCTGCGGTAACAAATGGCTCCCTGTACATTATCCCTTACATAACGTTTAAATAACTTTTTAAATAATACTATGACACCCAAACTTTTGGTTATTCAACTTTCTCTGACCTTTTCGCACAAAAAGTCCTTTAGGCCAGTCAGTGATGTTCTCAGGACAGGAATTTGTGGTTGGCTTTCGGGTCTTTTTTCGTGTTGTTGAAAGTGGCTTTTTCCACCACTTTATCGATCGCTTCATCTGACAGATTCTTCCCCCAAACCTGCAGGTTTTCACAATGACGGATCTGAGGTCCTGATAAAGGATGGAAGCACTAACTGCATTTTCAAAACAAAAGACTTGAGAAACCAGCCAAACAATTCTCACCTTGATCATCTCTTCATAAGTCAGGATCAAGATGTTGTATTTGTCTTTGTTTGAGATCCATCCTCTGACGTGATCAAACCAACATCCACCGACCACTAAACCAAAAACAAAACAAAACAACCTTTAAAGCTTAATAACACATCAAATACATTTCTCAATGAACTTCCACAGAGTTCAACGGTTCAGTAAAATTCTGTAAGGCTCTTACTCCATTCTGTGAAGAACTTATCCAGCAACTCATCGTAGCTTTCTACAAATTCAATGTTCTTCATTTTATTTGCAAAATGGACACCAAGACATATTTCGGGTTTCTCGTCATGTAGCTATCAGCCTTAGTAATAGCAGTGTTGTTTGTCAACCTTGGAAAAACCTAATGAATATTTATTGTATTGCAAGGCCATCTTCCTACAGACTTCAGGCTGTTATTGGTGTTGTTGGCCACATACAGTATTGTCTATTTGAGAGGAAAAAACATATCATTCCCCAGAACTGAAAAATAAAACAGACAGGCCAGTTTTGTTACAGGTTTGTCACAGCACATTTACATTTTAATGTTACATTGTCAACACAAACAGCATTTCTTTATTTGTTTTAGATGCAGACAAACAATGCCATAGCTTTATTTTAATACATAGTACATTTTAGTGCAAAGTCCTGTTGTATGAGTTCCTTCAGACTTGCCTTTCGGTCTCCCTGCAATTTAGATAGAATGTTCTTTAATGGCAGCAAAAACACATTTTGTTATGGCCAAATTTTTACTTTTGTATGTGCTTGGCACTAGGTTACATCATTTTTATGGCTGCGTTATCTTTTTAAATGATGCACACTATTCTTAATAATAATCTCTATGAAGTTTAATGCTTCTCTTAGTTTGACGGTTGTTTTTTATTCAAACCCTGATTAAAATCAGGTGCATGTCTGAAGCCCTTCAGTTTTGGCTGAGTATTTGTTTTCAGAAATTTCACGTCTCTCCTTCAGCTCATTCTGCTTTCCATCTGCTTTCCCATGTGGCTTTTTATCAACACTCATGCTAATTACACAGTCAGAGTCACCGAGTGGGGCGAGGAAACGCACACCCTCACATTATTTCTCTCAGTTTAATATGAAAAATCCACCCTTGTACTTAATTAAAGAGTGATACAAATATTTGGATTTCAATGGGTCTCTAAATGATATAAAATGTCTGTCGATTATGGGGCAGAATGGTATTGGATATCAGATTTAGTAAATTACAGTGAACCTTGCAGAATGTGTTTTTGTGTCCATCTCAACAACCCAACACATAACCCATTAAAGGTTTGTGAGGACTCCATACGTGTACGAGAGAGAAACCACAGGCTACAATATTTTCTTTTCGTTAACATTCTTGCCAAAAACTCATTTTTTATTGCGACGAGACAACAACAAAACCATGATAAATGCTTGGATTAACAGCGATGCCTGTGAAAAGGTTTGTTTGTGTTAAGGTTGATAGCAATTACGGCTTAAACACAATATCCCCATGAGATGCTGTCACTTAATGACTGCCTCATAGTAATGATGTCTTCTACATCAACACAATTGCTGTTTTGTTACACCAAATACATTTTGCACTCAAAAAGAACAGAAGCTGCTGCCCACTCATACAATCTTCTGGGCTTCACACATCAGCTCTTACCATTCACAATCTAAAATGTTTTTTATGTTCCAAATAAACCAGCTCTGTTTGTTTGCAGCTTTGTTGGAAAGCTCCTTAACCCCTTCTGGCCTTTGTGCTGCAGCTAAACACAACTTGTGATGCTAGATAATGCAGCTCGAGTCGACACAGAGCTTAAACACTTGTTTTTGGTTGTTGTGTGCAGAGTATAGCTTGTTGTTAAAGGTCCAATGTGTCATTTTTTGGAAGATCTATAGACAGAAATGCAATATAATATATACATAGCTATGTATTCAGAGGTGTATAAAGAGATTGCATAATGAAGCATTATGATTACCTTAGAATGAGCAATTTCTATACACCACGGGTACCATTGCATGGAATTTGCCATGTTGTTTGTACAGTAGCTCTAAACGGACAAACTGCTCTACAGAGCACATTTCATAAATACGTTATCTACGTCGGAAAACAAGCGAACACATGACAACATCTTAGTCCTGTGTCAGCCACAGTAGTGCTTCAAATGGGAGGGATGAGGGGTGGAGTGAGACATTGGTTGCAATTCGCAACCTCACCGCTAGATGCCGCTAAATTTCATACACTGGACCCTGAACATCAGTTAATGCACAATGAACTAACATGAACAATTAACATGAACAACCATTAACAAGGATCAATTCATGCTACTAAACTATATTGCTCATTGTTAGTTTATGTTAGCAAATACATTTATTGTTAACAAATACAACCTTATTATTATTATTATTAGGTGTTACCAGTATGAAATATAAGCAAGAGGGATGGACATTGCAATCAGGCATGCCATGTGCCAACATGTCAAGGCTCTGTGGAGTATGTTTGCTTTAAGCAAATGTTTCAGATGCCCAGCAGAACATGACTGTCTAAAATCCGGTTGGCTTCGGCTGATAACATAAGAGCAGGACCAACACATCTGACTGGTTCTGTGTGTGGCTGCTCTGCCAGCTGGCGCACTGCCTTAATGAGAAATGGGCTCTGTGCTGCTCTCAGTAGAGTAAAGCAAACTTTAGACTCCTGAACTGCTATAAGTAACAACCAAGAATACTGTTTAACTATTGACGGATGTTCCATAAAACCCTCGTCGTCAGCAAAGAATCTTGGCGTTCTATTCGATAGTAATCTGTCATTTGAGAGCCACGTCGCCAACACCTGTAAAATTGCGTTTTTCCATCTTAAGAATATATCTAAACTACGTCATATGCTGTCAATCGCAGATGCAGAGAAGTTAACTCATGCATTCATGACATCAAGACTAGATTACTGTAATGCACTGTTAGGTGGTTGCCCTGCAGGCTTATTACAAAAACTCCAATTGGTCCAAAACGCTGCAGCTCGAGTTCTTACACGTACAAAAAAGTACGAACATATTAGCCCGGTTCTGTCAACCTTGCACTGGTTACCTATAAAGCATCGCGTTAACTTTAAAATCTTGCTTATTACCTATAAAGCCTTACATGGTTTAGCTCCTCAGTACTTGAATGAACTCCTTTTGTATTACAGTCCTTCACGTGCATTACGCTCTCAGGCGTCCTGTCAGTTGGTAATACCTAGAATTTCAAAATCAAGTGCAGGTGGTAGATCCTTTTCCTATCTAGCGCCTAAACTTTGGAATAGTCTTCCCTGCACTGTCCGGGAGGCAGACACACTCTGTCAGTTTAAATCTAGACTAAAGACGCATCTTTTTAATCTTGCATACACTACTCTTCCATAATATAAATCTTCAGAGGGTTTAGGCTGCATTAGTTAGATCAACCGGAACCAAAAACACAACTGATGTACTTGTTGCATCAAAGAGTACAGAACAGTACTCTACTCTCAGCCAGTCTTGTCTCATTGTTCCAAGGTTACCACAGCGAGCAGGATGCAGTTCATGGCCTGACCTGATGGTAGAGCGGAGAATGGGAAGTGGGGACCTGACAAGAGCTGAGATGATAGAGCTGGATAAAGAAGGACGCGGTCTCTTGACACGTCTTCACCACAAAATTTCAAATGCTATTAGATTATTAATGATAATCTTAAACTATAATTTATTTTATTATTAAGTTTATTTATTTTATTTAGCCTTGTTGTGCAAGCTCTCTGGAGCTTGTGCAGAGGCAGCAGCTTTTGCCAGAGGGGAACTGGAATCCCCTGGTTGGGCCTGGGTTCTCCTGAGGTTTTTTTTCTCGATTAGAGTTTTGGGTTCCTCGCCACCGTTTGCATACTGTTTTTGCACTATCTGCCTGACCGGGGGGGCTGCTTTAGAATCTTAAAGTTTTACTTAATTAATATTGCATATAGGAATTTATTATCTGTTATATTTGACCTGTGCTTCTCTCTCCTTTATCCTAAATGTGTGCTCTCACTGAGCGTGTGTGTGTGTGCGTACTTGTCTGTGTACGTACGTGTGTGTGTGTGTGTGTGTGTGTGTGTGTGTGTCTCTGTGTCTGTGTGTGTTGGTGTGTGTGCGTGTTGTGTGTGTGGAGTGTTTTGTGTGTGGGTGTGTCTGTCTTCTGTGTTTTCAACCTTTTCTTGTTTTTGCAGGTACAACTTTGATTGTTTTGCTTGTAGTCAATGTGTCTCATGTACAGCTGCTTTGTAACAATGAAAATTGTAAAAGCGCTATATAAATAAAGTTGAGTTGAGTTGAGTTGAGTTGAATGCCTTGGGCCAGACTGAGGCTGTGATGGACTCTTCTCTGGTGGCAAATCCTTTTTAACAGATGAGTGCTCTTTATTCCATTTTACTTAGTTTGGAAGGCCACAGTTGTGCTGGAAGTTATGATGATGCCCGAGTGTTGGTTTGGTCAGACCCTGCTGCACAGTTTTTGTGGACTTAAGTGCCCACTAGAGTGCTGCAGGTGACATCTTGGCATGCTTTCCACAGCCATATTCCCACAGAACCCCACAACTTGGATCTTGCTATCTGGAGACGTGACTAGGGATGCACCTAATGTTCGGCCGAATATAGCAAAAAACGCAAGTTCGGTGTTTGGCCGAATGTGTGAAATGGCCGAATAAATTTTACCGAACATGACTCGTGATACGATCAAGCAGCAACCAGCGCAGAGAGAGAGAGAGAGAGACGCGTGCGCTTTATTACTGCCGCAAACATTTTGGCAGTGCGTGTGGAGCATTTTAAAAAGTGTCAGAGAAAGACACAGCACGGAACTTGCCGCACGGAAGTAAATTTCCGAATGAAAGCGTCTTTACCGGTCGGTAACTTTACTTCAGTCGGAAGCGGGCTGTCTGACAGTAGCCCCGCCGCTCGCGACATCCTTTGACATCATACAGTCGTCGCGTGCACACAGTTCTCTTTACTAAACAACTTGTCAAAGTATGTTCTGTGCACCTTCTGAGAGAACAGTGACAGTCAGCTTTTGTGGGCGGAGTTTGGAGGAGAGAAGTGAACTGAAATGGTTGTCAATCAGCATCCCTCAGTATGGAAGCCCGTTTCCGCCAGGGTTGGGAATTTTTTTTAGATTTTATAAGTTATGCCTTAGTATCTCAATTTCGACTCAGTAACTCATAATAATGAGAAACAAAGTCGAAATTTCGACTTAACTCATAAAAATGAGATATTGAGTCTAAATTTTGACTTACTAAATCATTATTTTGAGAAACTCTCTCATGCTGACTTTCTCGTAATATTGGCTTAATCTGCACATGCACATATCTGCTATGGTGCTATGTGCTTTTGATCGTATGTCCTTATGTGTTATGTGCAGTCTGCTTGATCAGCATTGCGGTGATTCACAGATTTTAGACACAGAGCAATATTTCAGACAGGGCCTTGCAAATCATGAAATTCTTACTCTACTGGAGAATGTTCATGGTGTTAAAATTAGCCGAACTCTTGAGCGACTTTTGAGCAATTCTCACTAACTATTAACTATTGGGTAGGATTAAGGGATGTAGAGTAAGGCAATGCAGAATAAAGCATTAATATGTGCTTTACACATAGGCTACTAATATACAACCAATGCATGTTAATAAGCAAGTAGGTAATTATGAATTTGTGTACCTTAATATAAAGTGTAACATAAAGCACATAGCGGCATAGCAGACATGTGCATGTGCAGATTAAGACAATATTACGAGAAAGTCATATGAGAAAGTTTCTTATAATAATGATTTAGTAAGTCAAAATTTCGATTTAGTTTCTCATTATTATGAGATACTAAGTCATTATTATGAGTTACTAAGTCATTATTATGAGTTACTAAGTCATTATTATGAGTTACTAAGTCATTATTATGAGATACCAAGTCATAATAATGACTTGTAAAATCTAAAAAAAATTCCCAACCCTGGCGGAAACGGGCTTCCATACGTCTGAATTGCTTGCACTGGATGTTCTGATGACTTTGTTTCTTTTGCTTTTCTGTTGTTTCTGTTTGAATCTTACATTTACAATGCCACCTAAAAACAGTAATTTTTACAAAAAGGTTTGGACATTGTTGCACAGTTTGTTGCTTTGTTTTAATGAAATCCTGGCTTACTCAAGTTGTTAGCTCGTTGTTGTTTCTGATTGCACCTTTGCAAAATTTATTTCGCATGATATTTTGTCTCCAGGACAACCACAAGTCAGCTGCATGTGACAAAACTCAGGGAGCACATTCAGCAAAATTCAATGTTTTGAGTGCATTTAAATTGGCCACAGCTTCAATAAAATTTACATTCGTCATGGTCATGATTGTAATTGAAACAAAATCAGTGTGGTTTATTTCATACAGATCAATCTTCAGTATTGTTTTGAAATTAAACTGTCAATCATGCAACTAATGTCATGTCGGTTCACAATTTGACATCTTGGATTCAGTCATGATTCATCGTCCTGATACTCTGTCATAATCATTTTTCCTCGCTTCTGAATACATTAACATGATTATCATCTCTTGCAGCTTTATTGTCAGCTTTACCAATATAATGATCTCATTGTACACCTGCTAAGGGACACACATATTTTAAAGCTTATCTCGTGAGCTCTTCATCACAGCATTTATTTGGCAGTACAAGAGGTCTTGTACTTTGTTTTCTCTCATTTTATTTTTATTAAATTAGGCTGCCCTTTGTTCTTTTCAGCCTGATTTTAGAAACCCAGCAATGTTGGAATTAAGCAGAGTAATGCACTTTTTATTTGCAGTAGCTTGCGATTGTAATATTTATGCATCACCCACACATTATGATATATCATTATTCATTGTTCAATAGGTATATTGAAAATATATGAAAGAATCAATGTTTAAGGGCTCTCTGGTAAAAGGAACCGATTGTTCAAGAAAACAAATTAATTAGACTTATGGAGACAAACTTTTAGAGGAATGTTCTATCCACAGCCTTCTAATGGCCTTAAGAGGATTACATGTTTGGAATAAATGTCACTAAGCCCATCAGATGTCTTGTTAACGTTTTATTGCAGTGTTTGTTAAGTAAGGGATAATGTACAAGCAGCCGGCTGTTATCGCAGAAATAAGCCCCGACAGTGTGATCAGGACCCGACGCGAAGCCGCTTATTACATGGCTAATTGCCACATGAGAAAAAAACTGCACATAAAATGTGAATTTGAAATATTTTATTAGCCAATTTTTACCGAATGCAGACCTTCCGCGAGGAAAAGCTGTTTAGTTTCATTTCATTTGTACGTTCATTTGTAAATATAATGTCATATATGTTATTAAGAGATATTTATAATACTTTTTTGTGTAATATTAAACTGCCCCTCTCAAAATCATTTGCAGCATCCGGGTTACAGGGTGTTATTAGTTTTGAGCGGTTGTTTATTAAATTAGTGAGAAAAATTTGTTGTTTATTAAATTAGTGAGAAAATGTTTAAAATGATATAACATCTCGTTAAAACGGGAAAAATATGCCGTTTACGAGATAATATGACGTTTTAACGAGATAATATGTCGTTAAAACGAAATAATTCTCTTGTGTAAACGGCATATTTTTCCCGTTTTAACGAGATGTTATATCATTTTAAAAAACATTTTTCTCACTTAGGTTTTCATTAATAGACAATTCAAAAGGAATCGCATGAATTCTATAAATTAATTAAGTTTTTTTGACGAGATGATTCATTTAACTGAACTGATGCTATTAACTGAGCTATTAAACTGGAGTTAAAATAAGATAAAACTGTTTCCATTTATTTGATGCGCGCGTTTGTCCAGCACGCGCGTTCTCTGTTCTGCAAAGAGCCACACACTCTGGCATCATTAAAACATTAACGGTTATTTCGTTTTACATCACTGCATGATATTACTTTAGCGCATAGGCGGAGTTTCACATTTTTGCCTGGAGGGGCACCTACCGTCTATCCATGAGCTGAGGTTTTTTTTAAATACCATACCATATTTTCTACATTTCAATTATTTATTACCTATATAATTTATACATTTAAAATACATTTACCAATAACAAGGCTAAACAAAGGAGAAATAAAAACGTAGGCTATATCTTACCTAATGTAGGAGAATCGCCTCTTTTTCCGATTTGCGTAGATGTGTCACGAATCTCGGGGTGAGACACGGAGACAAGGCCAGAGGACCCAAATGCAGACAGCGGGTAAGGGGTTAACAAGACATTTAATAAAACATAAATACAAAACAAAGACCCACGTGGGGGTAACATAACAAAACATGGGTATCAAAAGGACAAAGACTAACTACACTAAACAAGACTAAAATAACATCTACAACATATTACAAAAGACTAATTAAACTAACAGGACAAGCACTCACCCTCACAGTACACAATGAACCAGCACAGGACAATGAAACATGAGGACTATATAAAGGGGACGAAATCAAGAAGGGGACAGGTGCGGGACATGAACTAATAACAAGCAATAACGAGACGAAAGGGCGGGAACAGAGACGCCACACTGGAGAGAGGGAGTATATGGAATGCCAAAACTGTCTCTCTCCACATAAAACAAGAGGTTCTATCATGGTTCTGCCACTAGGTCAAGAAAAGCAAGACAAGGTGGGGCAGAACCATGACAAGATGTCCACGATCTTCTCTTCAGGTAAATTGGCAGTCAAATCGTTCTCTATGTGCAATGCGATCCGGCTGAGGGTTGAGCGGGTGTGTCCGTTGACGCGCAGCGGTACAGCTGGTGCTGCAGGTTCCACGGCCAGATGTGTTCTCTGATGCGGACTCGATTGCTGTGTCAGTATTAGCGGCAGTAGACCAAAAATCAGACCTTTCAGAGTTAGGTACCTCCACTCCTTTAGCTGTAGGTTTGTAAAAAAAAGGTCGAATCTCCATTTTGCATATCTCTCTTGCGATTAGACTTAAGGGAACAGAACGAGAAGAGAGTCTACTCACGCGATACTTTGAGTTTTGCGCCAGAGGAGAAAACATTAATTTTAAAAACATTAATTTTAAAATAATTTAGGCTTAACTTACTTACACTAAAATAATAAGATAATATAAAAAATTGAGAAAATGTGAAAAAAAGTTTTAATCATAGCTCTGGCAAAATCAATTGGCTCTCGTCTGGGGGGAGGTGCCCCTCCCCGCTCCCCCCAAACTCCGCCTATGCATTAGCGGTTTATTAATATTCTTTTCTTTTCTTTATACCTCACAGATATGAGAGTAAACATATATTTGAATGATTTTCAATCGATTTGGCGCGTTTAAATGAACGGACCCTGATGTTTGCGAGTGTGACTGAAGAAGCTTTTGATAGTTGTATCTAAAAAATGGACATCCTGCTAAACTTATGGTAAGACAAGAATATAATATTAAGCTTAAAGATAATATTTATTCATCTCCGTCAATAAATATCTGCTTTGAATCCTCTACATTGTGTTGAAGTCTTTGGTTTTTTATGTCATTCACTTCAGTATCTGAATTAAGTGTCTGATGCTGATGTACAGTGCTGTGCTAAGTTTTATTAATCGTCATATTTTGTATAATGCATTTAACTAGAAAATTATTTAAATTATGCATAAAATTGAATCTTTAATGCACAGGTTAAATCACAAATTAATTTAATCCTCCATGCGAGGTTAAATACAATTATAAAAACTATTTTAATTGTTTGGTTGTTGGTTGCTGCGACGAATAATGTGGTCCGTTCCATTTACGTCTTCAGGAGGAAATCATCAAGTCCCAGCAATGTCCAATGTTACATCATCCCGACGAATATGGGAATCACAAAGTTAAATCGCTGGAACGTTATTTGGTACGTCGTGGCAACGAATATGGTCCGGTCGTCACTGGTAGCTGAGCGGACCCATTAGTGGCATTATTCCTTGTTGATGAACTAGACCGTTATGGGAAGCTTCGTGGATATATACTACTACATCTGAAATGTATTCAGGCTGGATTTGTTGTCAGTCAAACATGTATTAAATATTCTGGATCCGTAAGTGCAACTCAGAAGAGAAATCGCTGTCTTGATTTTGGTTACACTGTAAAAAAGAAATCCCGTAAAAAACGGATAAAGTACTGGCATAAAATTACCAGTACATTTTCCTTTATTTTATGGACATTTCCGTTAATGCTAAAATGCAATTTAATGCAGTGCAAAATGTAAAATACAGGTTAAACAACTGTAAAATGAATACAGAAAATTCCTTCATCTTAATAAAGTAGGCCTATATTGTGCCCTATTTTTACGGATTTTTTAGAGTGTACCGTACACCGGGCCGTGGCTCGAAAACATGACATTTTACCTATGTCCATCTAGAAAACATGTCGCTTTCACGTAATAGGTTAATGTGTAATTATTATGAGAGGTCATATTATCCCTTTATAACAAGAAAATTGTTTCGTTTTAATGACATATTATCTCGTTTTAACAACATAATTGAGTGGAAAAAATTAAATGTAAGTGGCAGCAATACGCCACCCTAACAAGTAACATGAATATGGGGAACTGTGTGGCTAAGCAAAGGTTTTAGGCTTTACTGTGATGACCATTGTTGGGGGTAATACATTACAAGTAACACAAATAATAAGTTTACTTTTCTTAAATTACAAGCACAATATTTAGTTGCTTTTTATAATATAACAGTTGCTTTTGTTGAAGTAATACAGGTTACAGGTTTTTTCGTACTCGTGTGCGTGAGAACAGGCGTTATGTCAGATAAAGAGACAGCAGGCCAGAGCTTTACATTTCTAAGATGGAAATGTTGTATTTAGAAGTATTTTATATGGCATAGGTGTTGTGAAATATTTAAAGTGGTTAGAACTTATAGTCAAAAAATGTACCCAAGCTTTCACTGGGATGGTATATTTAAAAAGGTCCTAATACTGTATATACTGTTTAGGTAAATATATGTATACAATTGGTACCAGTACTTTAAGGTAATACTAATACGTAGCTATGTTTGAAGTACAGTACTAATTTGCACTCTTTGGTACCAATATGTACCTGTGAGGTACTAATATGCACTCTTTGGTGAAGGGGTGTCACGAATGGCACGGCGTGGAAGAACCCAAGTGCAGGCAGGCAGTGAAGGGGTAAACAAATATATTTATTGTAACAACTAAACAAACAAAAACACCCACGAGGGGGTAACGCGGACAAGACTAATATAAATGAAAACACTGAAAACAAAACACTTCCCTCGATGGGGCAAAAACAGCAGGACAAGCTAAACTAAAATATCACACGACACAACGTCTTACAAAAACACGGCAGGGTAACTAAGGCAGGGTATGGCAAAACACAAAACTCACAAGATAAGAACAAGGTGATGAACAGGACCACGGATAACAGCAAGATTACAAGAATATACTGAACGCACAAAACATACGTACACGCAATACAAGTGCACAGGACAATGAAACAAGAGGGTATATATAGGGAAGACAAACGAGGGATAATTACATGGGGCAGGTGTGGGACATTAAACACTCAGGGAAAGATAACGAGGAAACGAGAGGAATGGGGCCAATGACAAGACACTGGAGAGAACGTATATTATTGTCAAAAGGACAATAATATGTTTCTCTCCACACATATCCAAAAGCTTTGCCATGGCTCTGCTACAGGACCAAGAAAAACATGACTAAGGAAGCAGAGCCATGACAAGGGGTGCCACCCCAGTGATAGCTTGGTTACATATTTGACTGGCTATGCTGTTGAATGTAAAATGTAAAATGTAAACTGTAAACTGTAGTTGTTTATTTAGGGAATAATACAATATCGTAACAGATTGTTTTTAAAAGTAATTTTCTCCAACACTGGTGATGACAGTAAATGCGGTGTCATGGGACAATTCTTCCCATTTCTTTTCAGAATAAACTGGTGGCTCAACAGTTCTTTGAAAGTCTGGAGAAACTCTGTGGAAAAGCAACATACACTTGAAGCAATATATAATAGTTTTACGTTGACATATCCAGACAAGAATGTCAAACACGTAAAAAAATACAGCAAAAAACAATTTTCCTCTTTTTATCTGTCATAAATGTCACTGCGTATCTCCTGTAATCTCCTGCATGATTAAGAAGACAGCAGGCTTTTAGAATTTGCATTGAAAAGGGCTTGTTCATTAAAACATTAAGCCTTGGGATAAACCACTGCTGTTAATACAGTATTACACTGTTGATCTGATGAAAAGGTTCCCTTTCTGTCAGTCTCTCAACGTGGTGTCGAACCGACAGATGGGGTTCGCTCTTGAGAACCTATCGCTTCCGACTATTTTAGAAAAGACCAATGAAATTGGCGAATGAAATTTGCATGCCGGACTCCGCCCCCAGATATCCGGGTATAAAACGGAGACGGCGTGCTGCATTCAGTCAGCCACTGACTCGCGGACCATTCCCACCTCGTCTCGCTCGTCTGTCCGTTCCCCATGAGACGGTCCCACCGTCTTGTTCCTCAACCACGTATTTGGAAACGGTGCGTGATGATGAGATGTCCCTTACAGCATCAGAGGGTGACTTACTGGCATCTGACTCCGACGATTCCTCGGAGCTCCCTCCCCCGGGGGGTCGAGCCCAGGAAGACGCGGACGTCGAAATGTCAGCCATGCTTTCCCGGGCCGCCGGCATTGGGTTGCAGTGCACCCAGTGCCGTGTTTTCCCTGAAGTGCATGAGGAACATAGTAAGACCGGGAACGCCCCCTTTCGGCACGTGCACGTCAAACTAGTTCCATTGCCCTTTCTTCCCTCGATGGTGAGGCAGCTAGAGGATACGATACAGTTTGGGTCCCCCCACCTGGGGGGCTCGACCTAGACTCCCGTCCAAAGCATGTAGGTTTTTCGGCATCTTTGGTGTCGAGAGCTTACACTGCTGCGGGCCAAGCTGCCTCCTCTCTCCACGCTATGGCCATCCTGCAGGTCCATCAGGCCAAGGCGTTGAGAGAGCTCCACGAGGGTGAGACCAACCCAGCGCTTATGCAGGAACTCCGCGCCGCCACCGACCTCGCTCTACGGGTGACCAAGGTGACTGCGCGGGCCCTGGGTTGGGCGATGTCCACACTTGTGGTCCAGGACAGACACCTCTGGCTGAACCTTGCACAGATGAGTGATGCCGAGAAAGTCCGCTTTCTCGATGGACCCATCTCGCAAGGGCGGGCTGTTCAGTAATACTGTCGAGCAGCAGTTCTCAACTGCAAAGAAGCAGACAGAGGCTATCAAGCATATCCTCCCCCGCCGCGATTCGGCCGCCCTCCGGCCGTCGAGATCCTGTGCACCGTCTGCTTCCCAGCAGCCCTGGTCCTCTTCGACGCCCTCAGGCTCCGGCGCCCCCACTCAGGCGGCCCCCCGGAAGACGACTTCGAAGAGGAGACCACCACCCTGTCAGCAGCCATGGCAGAAGCCGAAGCGGCCCTCATGGGAAGACCCCAGGGAGATCGAGAATACCATCGGGCCCGACCCCAGCCATTCCATCGTTGGTTGGTCGATCCGGGACGGTTCCTGCCCCATCCCAACAGTTCACTTCTAAGAGTTTCCTCTCTCTCTGGGTGTTTATCACAGCTGCTCTCACCCTCTACACGATGGTGTTCGGCAACTCGACTTGCGTCATGGCGAGACCCAATGTCGAGGATAATCAGCAGCCCTCAGCACTCTCAATCGATGGTGCGTTGTGCTACATCATCCCCAAGCAGGTAAATCAGCAGAGCCGATCTCCTCTCCGGGGGCTTCCCCACGGCGAGGGATCCGCACTGCCAGTCATCGAACCACCCCCCGGGAGGTATTTATTTATTTATTTTTATTTATATAGTGCTTTTTACAATTTTCATTGTTACAAAGCAGCTGTACATAAGACATATTGACTATAACCAAAACAATTAAAGTTGTACCTGCAAAAACAAGAAAAAGTTGAAAACACAGAAGACAGACATACCCACACACACAATATGCACACGTACTAACACACATAGACATAGACACACACACACGGACGCGCACACACACACGTACACAGACAAGTACGCACACACACACAGACACGCACGCACGCTCAGTGAGAGCACACATTTAAGATAAAGGAGAGAGAAGTACAGGTCAAATATAACAGACTATAAATTCCTATATGCAATATTAATTAAGTAAAACTTTAAAATTCTAAAGCAGCCCCCCCGGCCAGGCAAACAGTGCAAAAAACAGTATGCAAACGGTGGCGAGGAACCCAAAACACTAATCGAGAAAAAAAACCAGGCCAAACCAGGGGATTCCAGTTCCCCTCTGGCAAAAGCTGCTGCCTCTGCACAAGCTCCAGAGAGCTTGCACAACAAGGCTAAATAAAATAAATAAACTTACTAATAAGGTAAATTATAGTTTAAGATTATCATTAATAATCTAATAGCATTTGAAATTTTGTGGTGAAGACGTGTCAGGTGACCGCGTCCTTCTTTATCCAGCTCTATCATCTCAGCTCTTGTCAGGTCGCCGCTTCCCATTCTCCGCTCTACCATCAGGTCAGGCCATGAACTGCATCCTGCTCGCTGTGGTAACCTTGGAACAATGAGACAAGACTGGCTGAGAGTAGAGTACTGTTCTGCACTCTTTGATGCAACAAGTACATCAGTTGTGTTTTTGGTTCCGGTTGATCTAACTAATGCAGCCTAAACCCTCAGAAGATTTATATTATGGAAGAGTAGTGTATGCAAGATTAAAAAGATGCGTCTTTAGTCTAGATTTAAACTGACAGAGTGTGTCTGCCTCCCGGACAGTGCAGGGAAGACTATTCCAAAGTTTAGGCGCTAGATAGGAAAAGGATCTACCACCTGCACTTGATTTTGAAATTCTAGGTATTACCAACTGACAGGACGCCTGAGAGCGTAATGCACGTGAAGGACTGTAATACAAAAGGAGTTCATTCAAGTACTGAGGAGCTAAACCATGTAAGGCTTTATAGGTAATAAGCAAGATTTTAAAGTTAACGCGATGCTTTATAGGTAACCAGTGCAAGGTTGACAGAACCGGGCTAATATGTTCATACTTTTTTGTACGTGTAAGAACTCGAGCTGCCGCGTTTTGGACCATTTGGAGTTTTTGTAATAAGCCTGCAGGGCAACCACCTAACAGTGCATTACAGTAGTCTAGGCTTGATGTCATGAATGCATGAATTAACTTCTCTGCATCTGACATTGACAGCATATGACGTAGTTTAGATATATTCTTAAGATGGAAAAACACAATTTTACAGGTGTTGGCGACGTGGCTCTCAAATGACAGATTACTATCGAATAGAACGCCAAGATTCTTTGCTGATGACGAGGGTTTTATGGAACATCCGTCAATAGTTAAATAGTATTCTTGGTTGTTACTTATAGCAGTTTTCGGTCCAATAAGTAACACTTCCGTTTTGTCCGAGTTCAGTAATAAAAAGTTGTTACTCATCCAGTTTTTTATATCGACTATGCATTCCATTATTCGATGGAACTGCTGTGTTTCATGAGGCTTCGAGGAAATATAAAGTTCACACAGAAGCGCATCCTGGCATCTATCAGATGTCAAGATTGGTTCATGGCAATCGACCTGAAGGACGCCTACTTTCATGTCTTGATCTCCCTTGTCATCGCTTTCGAGGGTCGGGCATATCAGTACAGAGTCCTCCCTTTCGGTCTGTCCCTGTCTCCACGAGTCTTCACGAAGCTCATGGAAGCCGCCCTCACTACCCTCAGGGAGAGAGGTGTGAGGGTGCTAAACTATCTCAACGACTGGCTCATCTTGACACACTCGCGAGATCTGTTATGTACACACAGGGACCTAGTGCTCCAGCACCTAGATCGATTGGGACTACAGGTCAACCGAGAAAAGAGCAAGCTCTCCCCTGTGCAGAGCATCCTCTTTCTTTGTATGGAACTCAACTCTGTCTCCATTACAGCGCGACTGACTACAGAGCGCGCTCAGTCAGTGTTGAATTGCCTGGAACATTTCAAGCAGTCAGCAGTCCCCCTGAAACAATTTCAGAGGCTCCTGGGCACATGGCATCCTCGGCGGGGGTGATACCCCTCGGGTTGATGCACATGAGACCGCTCCAACACTGGCTACAGAGTCGAGTTCCCCAGAGAGCGTGGCACACCGGCAGCAGGCGGATGGTCGTTACGCCTCTCTTCCGACGCACCCTAACCCCTTGGTCTTCAATGACCTTTCTACGGACAGGGGTCCCTCTCGGGCAGGTCACGAGGCACTTCGTGGTGATGATAGACGCCTCCCTGCAGGGTTGGGGTGCCGTATGCAATGGGCACGCAGTGTTGGGGCGATGGACGGGCCCCCGCCTGCGCAGGCATATCAACTGCCTAGAGTTGTTGGATGTGCTACTTGCACTGAAGGGGCTACAACCTCTCGTGCAGGACAAACACGTGCTGGTCCGGTTGGACAGCACAACTGCCATAGCGTATATCAACCACCAGGGTGGCGTTCACTCACGGCAGCTAACACGACTCGCCCGAGGCCTCCTCCTGTGAAGTCTGCAGGTGATCGGCTCCTTGCGAGCCACACATATCCCAGGCGACCTGAACCAGACAGCCAATGCGCTCTCTCATCAGTTGCCGCCTCGCGGAGAGTGGCGACTCCACCCCCGCGCAGTCCAGCTCATTTGGGTACAGTTCGGGCAGGCTCAGATACACCTGTTCGCCTCCCTGGACACCACCCATTGCCCGCTAGGGTACTCCCCGTCCGAGGCCTCCCTTGGCACGGATGCTCTAGCACACAGCTGGCCGTGGGACAAGCGGAAGTATGCCTTCCCCCCAGTGAGCCTCATTGCACAGATCCGGTGCAAGGTCAGGGAAGAGGAGCATCAAGTGCTACTAGTTGCGCTGTACTGGCCCAACTGGACTTGGTTCTCGGAGCTAATGCTCTTGACGACAGCTCCCCCCTGGCCGATTCCCCTGACGACGGACCTGCTTTCCCAGGGGAAGGGCACGTTATGGCATCCCAGGCCAGACCTCTGGAACCTCCATGTCTGGCCCCTGGACGGGACGAGGAGATCCTGAGTGGCCTACCCCCTGCGGTGGTTGAGACCATCACTCAGGCTAGGGCCCTGGCCACTAGGCGGCTATACGCCTATAAGTGGTGCCTCTTCTCATCCTGATGCTCTTCTCGAAGAGAAGACCCGCGGAGTTGCTCGATCGGGAACGTGCTGTCCTTCTAGAGACTCGAGAATAATCTCTCCCCTTCCACACTCAACGTGTATGTAGCCGCCATGGCCTCAATAGGCCCCCATTCGAGCCCCTCGGAGATGCCACTCTTTCTCACCTCACGATGAAGACGGCTCTCCTGATGCCGCTCAAGAGGGTAGGGGACCTACAAGCATTCTCCGTGTCCACAGATTGCCTAGAACTCGGGCCCAGTGATTCTCACGCTATCCTGAGACCCCGGCCTGTCTACATGCCCAAAGTTCCCACCATTCCCCCTAGACACCAGGTGGTGAACTTACAGGTGCTCCCCACCGGGGAGGAAGACACAACCCCAGCTGTGTTGTGTCCAGTACGCGCATTGTGCCTCTACTAGGACCGCACACAGAGCCTCAGGAGCTCTGAGCAGCTCTTTGTCTGTTTTGGAGATCAGCAGAAGGGGAGGGCTGTCTCAAACAGAGATTAGCGCACTGGATCATGGATGCCGTCACTACGGTGTACCGGTCCTAAGATCGCCTGTGCCCACTGGCAGTGAGAGCTCACTCCACACGGAGTATAGCCTCCTCGTGGGCACTGGCTCAAGGTGCCTCTCTGCCAGACATCTGCAGAGCTGCGGGTTGGGCTACGCCCAACACCTTCGCGAGGTTCTACAGCCTCCGCGTAAAACCGGTATCAGCTCGAGTCTTGCAGGGCATCAGGTAAGACCAGCGGCCGGTAGGGCGTATGCCTACGAAAGCACCTTCCCCCCTCCTAGGTGGGTCAGCGTGCTATTTTTTGCCCCCCTTCTTCCCCCACTGGGTGAAGAACAGGCATTCCATCCATCACTAAGCAAGCATCTCCTGCGGGCAGGCTGGGCAGAGCAGCCCTGCCCCTTAGGCCGGGTACCAACTGAGTTATCCACAACATAGCTCTAACCGGACCTAGTGCTACCGGACGTTGTAACCCCCCAGCAGGGCGGTTCTGTCTCATGTATCCTCATGATTGGTTCCCACCTTGGTAACCCAAGACCGCTGCAGCAGTCAAGAGAGGTCTCAGGCTCCTCAGCCCAAAGGTGAATGAATGCAGCACGCCGTCTCCCTTTTATACCCGGATATCCGGGGGCGGAGTCCGGCATGCAAATTTCATTCGCCAATTTAATTGGCCTTTTCTAAAATAGTCGGAAGCGATAGGTTCTCAAGAGCAAATCTCATCTGTCGGTTCGACACAACGTCTCGTTCCCACAATCAGGGAACTGAGGTTACATCCGTAACCAAGACGTTTTGTATACCTTAACCCCTGAGGCAGTTAGCATGGTAATGTATTCCATTCATAACTTTGAAAGAACTTTGTGTTGTTAATCTGTTTATAGATTTAAACAAGATAAGCAGCTGGCATATTGACTTTAATGTTGTAATTAACTGTCCTGTGTTTCTTTGAGTTGAGTTTATCTGATGGTGAGTGTCAGACCGATGAAACGGTACAAATACCATCATCTCCTTATTCTAGTCAATCTAACCCACAAACTAAAGATACATTTCTTTCTGTTCATCACTTTCAAGCACAAATAGATTCACTCTGCACTACAAAAATCACGCTTCCCTTAATTAGCTTCTAATTCTTACTGTCTTTATGAAATAGAGTTGATATTTGCTTTAATTCGTTGGTCACTGTGACATGATCTGTTTTTCTCCTTCTGCATCCTTCTCTCTCTAATATCCATAGCAAAGGTTTGTATTCTTCAAAATAAATATGTTTACTTGTCTTGGTTTTTAAATGTTTATCCAGCGTTGGGCACTGGGTTGGAGCTATTTTTCAATCACTGAATGACTTTTGCAGGAAATAGTTTGAACAAATCAAATTGTACATCATGCACAGAATTATGACTGAGTGAGCACTGCATAGAGCGTAACCACAGGGGGCTGATGAGGAATTCATAGCCAAACACAATTTATTGGGGCAATTGACAAGTCTAGATATGGATAAGCTCCCTGAAATGTCAGGGAATGAAAGAAATAACCTAATTAAAAGTTTATTTCAAGATTTACTGCGCTGAGGTGCACTTAAAACAATTAATTTCTTTTTTTAAACCAAGACTCAGCATGAATATGCAAAATGTTTAAATGTATATTTTAATCAGTGTGCCTGTAGGTCAGTCATAAAATAATATTGAAGGTGGTTGAACTCAACTCAACTCACTTTTATTGTCACATCACCACATTTATTTTTACAGTCTTTTTTTTCTCTTTCGTTTTGGGTGGAGGGTACCACAAGATAAAATAATATATAGAAATATAGAATCAAACAAAGTAGAAGGAAATAATGAAAGATATCCATTGTGAAAAAAAAGTCTTTTAAGGATTCTTTTTGTTATAGAATTGTAGTATATATGTTTTGTTTTGAAATGAGAGGCATAATAAACTATAAAAAAAAGTAGAATGCAATTGGACAGACAACTGTGTGACAAACAACTGTATGACTTTACAGATTTAAGTGACAGTATGTATTGCAGACGAACAGTGCAAAGTATAAACAGACAGACTGTTCAAAAAAGACAATATACATTATACACATGTGGACAGTATATACACAATATATACACATTATACGTTGAACATACACATTAAATATGCAGGTGTACACATGAACGTGTATGTATAATGGATCAACCATATAGTGCACATAGTACAGATATAGGTATGTAAGTTTGGTAATGGATAGTTATTGCATTAGGTGCAATGCATGATGCATTATAGTCCATGAAACTGTAGTGCATTGTAAAAAGAAGTGTGAGCTTGTGGAGTGTACCAGTTTTTGATATTGAGCAGTCTAATAGCCGGAGGAAAAAAGCTGTCCTTCAGCTGGTTTGTGCGGGACCGGATGCTCCGGTATCGTCTGCACAAAAGCAGCAAGGAGAGCAGCCTGCGATTCGGGTGGCTGGAATCACTGATGATCTTCCTGGCTATGAAACGGGGCACAAGATTAAGAAGATCTGTCTGTCTGTGTGTCCTCTGTGGATTTCACAATACGTGATAAATATTCTGATATTAAAATTGCAGAGCTAAATCATAACATGTTTGTATATTAAAGGGGTCATATGGCTCGAATACGTGTTTTTGTGTCTTTGGTGTGTAATAAGTTGCCCATGCATGTATTAGACACGTAAAATTGCAAAAATTAAAGTAAAAATATGCATTCTATCTGAAAGCGAATGCTCACCCAGACCTGCCTGAAATGCCTTGTGTAACCACACCCCCACAGATCTATGTCAGTTCGTGGTATGAGTTGACTAAGACCGCCCAAATGTATACGCAAGCAGAGGTGGGTAGTAACGCGCTACATTTACTTCGTTACATTTACTTGAGTAACATTTTGGAAAATATGTACTTTTTAAGTAAAATTAAAAGTGTGAACTTTTACTCTTACTTGAGTAAATTTCTAATAGAAAATCTGTACTTTTACTTCGTTACATAACTTACATTGCGTGACGTTCCTTCGTTCCTTCATTTTAAATTATGCTTTTTATAACGCGTTGTTTATTTCAAGGTCGTCGTCTCTTCTTACGGGCATTCCCGAGTGATCGATTCGTTTGAGTCGATTCTTTTGAAAGCATTAATTGAACAATGGGCAAAACCATTTGAATAGGCTAATGAATCAGTTCAATTGATTTGTTCAGTTCGCAGCACGATCTGAATCATCTGAAGCAGGATTACTCACTCCTCGTAGCGCGAAATTTAAGAACACGCAGAACACAAAGAGCGTTGGATGAAGTGGATATTAATCTATATCTATACAACCAAAACTGCAAATGTGTCATTGTTTGCCATCAATGATAAATAACCGCCATTTGCGCGCACCCGCGCGACCTGTTCGTCAGACACAGCAACATGCGCGTTACCTGTCAGACACAGAGACGTGGGCTTGCAGAAATATACATTTGAAGAACAGAAGGAAGAAAAGGACTCGAAAACTGGTTCACTGTTTACTGTTTGTTTACAAGTAAGAGCGTTTCACAACACACACGTGACACAACACGAGAAAACAAGAGCATTGTTCAGGAGTGTGTATTTCATTTAAGAGAGCACTGCAGATGTTCTAGATCATCTTAGGAAATGCTCTGAGTTTAGTTCATGCTTTAGTTTGACATGGTCTATTATTCTAAATAAGTTGTGTAAACTACATTGACATCAGGACTAGATGAAATTTACAGAAATGCTTGTCTCTTCTGTGTTTGTCTATTCTTTAGTCTCTATTGCAAAGATATCTGCTTATGATAATTAAAAATATTGATTAAAATGTAATATTAAAATATTGGCGTTAATATTAATTTTATGTAGTAGGCCTATATAATCAGATACAAAGTAACTAAGTAACTAGCTACTTGAGTAGTTTTTTCATTGCATACTTTTTTACTTTTACTCAAGTAATTTTTAAACTAGTGACTTTTACTTTTACTTGAGTAACAATTTCTCTAGTTACTTGTACTTTTACTTGAGTAAAGATTTTGGCTACTCTACCCACCTCTGTACGCAAGTAATGTGGGGGTACCTGTCAGTACAATTGCTTTGGAACCTGATGTTCCAAATATGGTGTGGCGGGTAGAGAGAAGAGACAGGCAAAACAATAGGTTGTGGTGAAATTCCACGGAGGGTGATTTATTACAGAGCGGGTGCAGTTTGAAAATCACAGGGGAGTGGTTTCTTCGGTGTTTTCTGAAGTGCAGAAGGCTCTGAAGTCGTGTCGATTCGGGGTGAAGTGAGTCGTGCGTATGTGGTGGTGATGAGGTCTGCTGATCGTCAGCCGCTGGATTCTGTAAGGTGAGAAACACAAGCATAGGTCAGAGATATCACTCACAAGTGGAGAACACCCTCACCCTTCAGTTCCCTCTTAAAAAGTAGTGGTGGGCGGATCGATCCTGAAGTATCGATACTTTCGATACTGAGGTTGTATCGAAAAGGATCGATCCTAACATAAAAATATCGATACTAATGTGTTTTTAGTTTTTACTACTGATTTTATTTATTTACTAATGTAGTTAATAATTGTATAATGAAGAAAAACTATTTCCCATACACCTAGTTTTGCACACGTTGCTCCTCCCTGTCCTGCTGTGTTTTGTAGTCCGCTATCACGTGACTCAGCAGTGCCAAGCGCAAGAACGCAAACGCTGCTGCAGCCTGCGAAAAGAAGAGGAGCATCGTGTGGAGTTTTTTCACCTCGGTGAATAAAAACACTGCGAAATGCGATGTATGGCAGTAGGCCTTTGGGGGTAAAAAGCCAAAGATTGAAAGTACTTTATTGTTTGAGACACAAAGTAAATAAAGTGCTTAAATAATAGTGTGCACTTTGTTTATAAATTCACTTTAAAAAAGTGTAATGAAAGGGAAACATGTTAATTTGTTCTATTATTTTGTCTAAACATAACACTGAACAAAAACCGAAAAGCAGTTTTAAAATCTTTGTTCTTGAGTAATAATTTTGTCCACTTTGTTTTTTTTTTTAAGTTAGAGAAGTAGTACTGGGATAACGAGAAATTGTTTTGTTAAATATCGTTTTTCTGTTCTGTTAATCTGTTATTGTTCCTATTTTCCAGTAATAATTTGGTGCAAAGTTCATGTTTGCAAATTCGATTACAGGAATAAATAACTAAATAAATAGATTTATTTGGTTTATATGATGTCCAGTCTTTTAAGATGATGATTAATTAGCCTACAGGCACATTAAGAGCACAAATCACAAAATATTTTAGTGGTCATGAAAATGTATTCAGATTTAGCATATTAATGATGCATTCATCTGATAAATCATGACATTTCATTTACAGGAAAGTAAATGTAAGTTCAAGTGAATGCTTTTTAAAAGTTAAAAGTATTGGTATCGGTATCGAAATCGGCAATACTGGCCCTGCATTTACTGGGTATCGGATCGATACTAAATTTTACAGTATCGCCCACCACTATTAAAAAGGGTGAGCCGGATTGGGTGCAGCTGGCTGGCTACGATCAGCAGGTGTGACTGCTTGATTGTGCCGTTTCCTTAGCGACGCTGATCTGCCATTAGCCGGCCTGCCACAATGGTAAGAGGCGTTACATTTCCGTCACACGCTTGCAGTATTCGACCAATCACTACACACTGGTTAACTGGCCAATCATAGCACACCTCGCATTTCAGAGCGATGAGCTTTGTAAAAAATCTGCGCGTTTCAGAGAGGCGGGGCAAAGAGGAGATACAAACATGCACGGTATGTGGAAAATACAGCGTTTTTGAACCTTAATACATAGCACATAGCATTACATCTAAAACAAAAGATAATATTCGTTTTATTCGTGTCATATGACCCCTTTAACTAGTTGAGTGAGTCTGAGTTTTTCACAGGAAGCTATCGGTTTAACAAAACAGGCTTTACCCTGCTGCCTCAAGAGACACCGATATGGTTACATGCATGTGGTTTTACAGCAGATCTCCCTGAGGCATCACTTCTCAGGCAAGGATGCATACTGTCTGACAGAGCACACAAATCCTGAAAACAGTCTTCGCTTTAAAGCTGAAGTGCATTTTGTGTTGAAGATTCACATAAATTATTAATGCGGCGGATTCAGCCACATACAATGAGTACACTTCATCAATGACTTTATGTTAAACATTTAACAAAGGAGCTTATATGACTAAAACAAGCATGTTAAGATGGTATTTAAGATAACTCCGTAAAGTACCACAGGTAAAGGCCTGTTTTTCCTTTTAGCTGATGTAGTCTGCCCTGGGTTTTGTCCTTATTTTGCCGTGGGGAGAAAGACATATGGGAGCTCTTCTGCTGCTGTTATTATATCTGATAAGGAGAACTGGCTATCATTTACCACTGCTTGTGGAGACAGGGTCAGATGCAACAAACTGAATGTGAGTATCTCTGGAAGCCTGTGGCACAGTGAGACTGCAGAGCATGGCTAATGGCTTGTATGTGCGCGCGTGTGTGTGTAAGGGGGATTAGTATTGATCCTCTGACATAATTCCCAAACGTTGCATCGATCAGCTATCTGATTGATGTTCTCTCTGGTGCAGTGCAGCACAGACTAATGACTGAATCACATGTTGCACAAAAACACTGTCACAGATCAAACAAACAAACACTGAGGACTCAAGACTGCGTCATCATAATGAGGATTATATTAGATTTGACAGAATCCAAACTTCAGCTGGCCATTTCTTTGGCAAATACAACGTTTATTGTTCTATTTATCCTATGTTGTGTGCCCTGTGGTGAATCTCACAAATGTTCGTTTTTACTTCCATACAATGAATGCAGAATGCATCATATGGCAAATTCATTCATTTGTACAGTACAATTGATGGAACAGAAGGATTTCAGTTTACGGTCAATAATTGATTCAATAAGGAAGGCACCAAATGTCAAACATCAATAAATGTCTGCTTTTGTAAAGTTTACATTTTCTTTGAATCTCTATACATTGGCCAAAATGATCTTTAATAATACATAAAATAATTCTGGTGTTCTTTCCTCTTCGGTAGAAAGTGAGGTCGCAGGGTTGCAGGAGCTTTTCATTAAAATCACTGTGGGACACATTTTAGCGGACCATTGTGCTCAGCGTGAAAAGTTATGAAGGAAAGAAAATGCCTAATGCTATTTAAATACTCTTCCACCATAATATATAAATATTTTCTATTTTAAGTCAAATTTAGTGTTGTCTAGTGAAGTATTCTGTGTCAGTGACTGAGGACAAGTTTAATTAGTCAAGTCATCTACATTTATGTGTAGTGGTTTTATTCGTTTTTGTAATATAATATAATATAATATAGTAATATAATATTAGGATTCTCCATGAGTGAACTTTATTTTGGTAGCAGTTACAGTTCAGGGTTTAAGTGAAGTCGTTTCTTGACTCATTATTACCCCCTGTTGACAATTCTGCAGTACAGCCGAATGAGCTATACCCATCTGCATGGTTTAATGTTTCTTCAAGCATTGGGATTGCTGCCTTTGTTTGTTGTCGCTTACAAACAAACGTTGTTATTAACAGGTTTTTGGACATGGTGCCACAATAATTTTATGGAATTTTCGAACTGGTAATCATTCAGTATTGGCAAATTATTATTAGTATATATACATTATTGGTTTTGTAGTGGTGTTAGAACTTTGTGCATTAGTAGTCCGGCCTTGGTGTGTCCTCTAAGGCCTGCTCGTGAATTTAAGGGTCAAAGTCAGATAAAGGCAATCAGCAGCTTAATCTGAAGAATTTTATTGTGTCCCCCACAGCATCCTTATTTAGACGTGCATCATGTCTGTGTTTTTAACCCAGCTTTATAAACCACACTGCAAAGACAACCTAGTTAGTTTAATGAAGCAGTGCTCTAGGATGACTGTTCGTGTTCATGTTGAGACAAAAACAGCAGTTTAGGATAGTAGGCAATAGGCATGCATAATTAGTTGTATTTTCAGAAAATATATTATTATCAAAGCAAGCTACAAAGAAGTGTACAATTTCCAAGACAGGTAATTAAGCTTGTAAGTAGTGGTGAATTTAAGCTTTGGAAACGAGATTACTATCTAGTCTGAAACAAATTATAACCGTGACACAATTTATCACAGAAACCACTGATGTTAAATTGTATTTTTCAGTGTCATAACAGTCCATCAAAATTTTCATCATTCATTTCAAAAACATAACTTTCTATTCACTTTACTTTTGTGGGAGAAAGAACATGTTATCCTGTGCTTGAGGAATTCAAACAAAGCTGCATGCTGTTCTATGCTACATTTCTTTAATGAACAGCAGGGGGCAGCATGCATCAGTTGAATATGATGTCTTTTGAGTCAGTAAGAGAATTTGATGAGTTTTGTTCTTTGTCTTTCTTTGATGGCTCCATTTGGGGACATTGGATAAATTTCTTCTTTTTCTAAGAATGCATGTTTTTTTTAAGACAGATCATTTGCTTCTACATCAGATAGGTCAAATTATACAGTATTAGGAACATTGAAAATGAATGTAAATAGGTTTTGAAAGTATGCATTGTGTTAAATACTAGATGCAATTAGTTTAATGCAACATATACTCTAATTTCAAATTTTGTCTAGCTCTGCTTATTTGTTAATCTAGATGGAAGGAAGAATCTTTCTAAGCTAAACACGATAAATTACTGCAGCATTGTGCATTATTGTTCCTAAACAATTCAGTATGATTTATAAAGAAATGCTGTTTAGAATTTTAAAGCAGATGTAGATGCTGAAATCTTAAATATTGTTTACAGGTGATACACATCACCACTTATGCCAACAATAAAAAAATTAAAACAAATCACAATACCTGTCTAATAAATTCAGCATGTTAAACATCCAAACCAATGCACACTTTTGTTTAGCTGCACTTAATACTGCACATGCATGTGCACTTTTGCAAATAAATAAATAGCATATTACTTTAACACAAATAACACAAAGAAAACTAGGTTTGAACCGGATTTGGGTGACGGTAGAAAGTTCTTCTTAACTCTCTTTACGAGAAAACAGTATCTAAAACCACATCGTCCCCCTCCTACACAATCCACGGATACTGTGTTCTCTGTCTTCCTCCCACAAAGGTCATCAGCGATTAAAAGAAACACAGGTATTCTGAATAGTAAACAATGAGTTTTGGCAGGATCCTTTCAACAGTGTGTTGACGTATTAAAGGGACAGTTCACCCCAAGGTGTAAATTCTTCTATCATTTACTAACCCTCATGTCATTTTAAATGAGTATGACACAAAAGGAGATATTTTGAAGTTCATGGTAACCAAACAGCATTGGGACCCCATTGACTTCCTTTGTATGGACATAAAACCACTGAGACATTTCTCAAAATATCTTATTTTGCGTTCCACAGAAGAAATGGTATGAATAAATTATGACAGAATATTTATTTTTCGGTGAACAATCCCTTTAAGGCCATTGTTCTTAGGAATTATTTACAATAGATGTGTATGTGTCAATTTCTGACAGTTATAAAATTAAAGTTGATAAATAACATGATTTATAATAGTTGAATAATAATTTTTAAAAAATTACACTAATTGTGACCTCTGTAATTATAAAACAACTTTATGGGGTCTCATACTTCACTTAAAAGATTTAAAATGTGCAAGATTATTGTATGTGTGAGTTTTGATTGGTATTTTGTTTGTGTATGTGTTTACACATTGTTGGTACACATCTGTGCAAAGCAGGACAGAGAACTTTGCAAAAAGTTGATTGATTTTATAAATATTATTATAATATCAAATTTTAAGGTTAAAATCCAAATCCAAGATACTGTATTAAAGTGACTGGCATCTGTAAAACAAGGTGCAATCAATTCTTCTAATTATAGCCATTAAAGTCTATCAGCAATGGGAGTATTTAATAAAAGATAATGTCTAATGTGTACTGTAGATTAACTTTGACATCAAAGTAAATAAAGACCACAGGAAATGTGATATTTATGCTTTCACATGCATATGCATTTATACGCCCACATGTGTCAAGGAAACATTCTTTTTCAGCTTTGTCAATTCCATGTTACTCGACACTGCTATAAAGGTTCTCTCTCCACATTTTTCTGTCTGGTTTTAATACATGGAAAACTGCTGACCCACAGTCATTCTGCATTCATGTATTTTCTTTTATTTTAACTTTTCTTAGTGTTTGTCTGGTACTGTGCATTTGCCTCACTGTATAGTTGCAAAACAGCATCCTGCTGACTATAGTGCAAAACAGGAGCAGATGAGGTTCATGTATGAGAAAAAAAACTGTTTGGTGTTTCTCACTAATCACTACACATTGCCCTACATAAAAATGGATGATATATACAAATATTACATAAACATGCAGATGTAGAGTTACTTTGAGGTTTTAAGAATTGTCTATTCTCCTCTATTTATAAGAACTCCAAAATAGGTGAAGGCTATTCAAAAAGGGTCAGGGACAGCAGGGAATATAATATAAAATGACATGATTTGCAAATGATTTTAGGCAGCTAAATTGAGGACAATAAATTTGTGTATAATTTTCAAAAATATATGTATGCATAGTCAATAAATGTGTGCATGTGCATTTGTGAGTGACAGAAAAAAACTGTTCCTTTAAGTGTGAAGGAGATAAGAAATAGTGTGTTTGGAGAACACAGATAACAAAATAATTCACAGAATAGCCTAAATGTAAAAGAGTGCATGAAAAAATATATAATTTAACCTATTCTCTGGCTACTGTATATTATATTCACTTGTTTGCCCAACAACTATTACAAAAATATGATGATTAGGATTTTGTTTTTATAATGTAACTTCGAATATTTTTGTAAAAATTGACAAACATTCGGGTGTGCAATATGTAAAACCACTGGTTTGTGTTATCTGACTCTTGTTATTATGTAGGCCTATAGTTACATAGATGTACCGTTGCCCTGTGACAACTCTAACGTTATACTTATTAATTTTATATAGTAATCTCATGATTGCATTGACAACAAAATGCAATGAAACACGTGGGGTTTAAAAGAGACGGGCTCCATTAAATACAATACAACCAGCACACAGAAACTACAAGACCCATAAACCCTCTTTTAAACGCACTAACCAGTGGTGTGTGTATGCGCGTGTGTGCTCGCGCGCGCGCGCTTCTGTTGTCTGCCGACTCCTCTGACGTCACCGCTGGAACTGCCCTGTCACGTGCTGTTAGTAAAAGTTGGGATAGGAGCGCGAGAAGGAGAGCTCGATCAACGGTCGAGCTGACGCACGAAGCTCACCTCCCCTTTCACGCCACGGGCAAAAAAGTTCAAGTCGCTGCGAGTCCCCTCAAACTCCGTGGTAGGTCGAGAAGTCCGGATTATTTTGAGAGAGAGAAGCTTCACGCAAGAATAATATTCTGCTCGGAGTTAGAGAAATACAGCACGGAGGAAAAGTTGAAAAGTTTTGCCTTCATTATCAGTCAATGTAGTGAGTTTATTAAAGAGTCGGCGTACGTAGACGGGTGAGCCCGAGCTGTCAAACCCGATGACTACTGCAAACTGCCCCGGGAATGAAGAGCTGGATTTCAGACTGATCTTTGGGGAGGACGGGCAGCAGCCCCCGCTAGGCCCCGCAGGTTAGTGCTTTACTTCGGGATACTTTTACACGCTCTTCGTCGGTAGATTAACTCTATAAAAAGTGACGAGGTCGATAACAAATACAAAGCGCACGCACATTAACAAATGCATTAGCGCCGTGCTGCGAAACTGACAGCATTCGCCGGCTTTTTGCTTTACAACCGCTGTATTTGTTGCTTCTAGTTTCATGTGTCGTCGTAAATTCAACCAATGAAGCCGTGAAGCGGTACGTTTAGGCGATGAGTGCATTAACCGGTGAGCTCATGTAATCAATGAGATCTTCATTCGGATAAATCTACTGGAGAGCCTGTTCACAGCGGCTCAAAACTTTGTGAGCTGCCTAGACAGTTTTGAGGCATCACAGGCGCGTTGAAGTGGTTTGAGTCAAAGCCACCGTGTCTTTAACAATGCAGCTGAATCTGACAGCTGGTGCACAGAGTGAAACGCTATGAAAGTTTCTGAAATCACTTTGCCACGTTTTCAACTTCAGCACATGGAAAGAGTTTCCATTAATACTCTTGTGTTGTTGTTGTCTTATATTTACAACAGTACATAAGTATTCAGCTGTAGCTATTTTAGTTACTGACTGGTGTTTTCCATTTTATGTATTTAAAAATGCACAAAATAATTAAGTTATTATTGAATCATTAATGTGTTTAAATAAATTAGTCTTCAGAGTTAAGAGGAATGTTTATCTGTTCCGGATAATGCTAATAGTTCTGGATTGCAAATTCTGGGGTAACATAAAATATTAATTATTTGAAAATAAATCTCTGAATATATGTGTTATCCTGTAACAGAACAAACATTTGTTAACTTGCATTACTTAATTGTGCTGTGCATATACATGCTGTGTTGGTTCTTCTTGCTATTCAATGTTTCGATATCTAAGACCATAAATGTAAACAACAATATAAAGCAATCGCCCTTAAAATGCTCCTAAGCATGAGAAGATGTTAGAAAGGATCGTGTTAGATTTTGAATACATTTTGTTAAATATTTCAACAAGCCTTTCCATGTAGTAACTTTACATTGCTAGATCACAAAATGTGTAAATTCAACCGACACTAGTAAAGGATGCTCTATTCATCTTTTCGATGTCGGTAATTTGATAAGTCTGTTGTTGAACTGTGTGTGATTGTAATGTCAGCTGCGCAATCAGCAGTGCTGATAGTCCACAGTTTGTGACCATACAGTTTGTGACTATCAGGCATGGCCACAAGCATGGCTTGTGACGTGTGTGTGTGTGTGTGTGTGTGTGTGTGTGTGTGTGTGTGTGTGTGTGTGTGTGTGTGTGTGTGTGTGTGTGTGTGTGTGTGTGTGTGTGTCGCCTAATAAAAAACCGTGTGTGAGAAGAAGCAACCATATCAGCATCTGTCAGTGTGCTCGAGTGTCGTGAAGAAAAGAGATTTGGGTATAGTGAAAGCAGAATGCCAATGTGTGGGTGGACCTCTGTGTTTTTTGCTTAAGTTTTGCATGATTTTAAAAAAAGTATTGCATGGTCAGAAATGGAGATTGCAGAGCAATTTTGGCGTATTTCAAAGAATGATGTTTTGTTCATTGTGCTAAATGCTGCACTGTTGTGATAAGTTACCTAATAAGGACAGGAGGCTTTGCTACTTCATAAACTTAAGGAATCAGTGGAATCATCACTGTTGTGCTTTCATTGAAGCACAAAGAGATTTCACTTGTAACATGACAACCATCTGAGATATTTAACTTAAACTGACAGAAGAAAGGGGAAAAAGTGTAATGTGAGACAGAAGTCGAGAAGATGTGTTTGGACTAACTTCTGGAAATAAAAGAACCTCTGTGCAATAAAGTGTTTGTCATCCTATTGCTTTGTATAATTTTGACCATATGCTTGGACACACGCAGAAATGGGTAGAATGGGTAGAGAGTCGGACTCGTGACCAGAAGGTTGCCGGTTCGATTCCCAGGGCCGGCGGGTAACGACTGAGGTGCCCTTGAGCAAGGCACCTTACCCCTACTTGCTCCCCGGGCGCTGCAGTGATAGCTGCCCACTGCTCCGGGGGTACGTGTGTTCACCACTTGCTGTGCGTGTGTTCACTACTCTCTGGATGGGTTAAATGCAGAGGTCACATTTCGGGTATGGGTCACCATATCTGACTAATAGGTCACTTTCACTTCACTTTTACCTACCACCTTTATTCCCAGACCTGTTGAGAATGACAAAAATCATAGAACAGTGTTTTGATGAAAGAGCAATGAACAGGATTTTTATTTTGTATTATTTCTACCTTGCAGCCCTGTGTTTTGCATAATCGCCAGGCAGTGGTTAGGAAAATATCATGTTTAATTGTAAAGAAAAATGGAAATGCTTGTCAATCCTAACATAGCAGCAGTTTTTACAGGTGGTTATAGAAAGACATTCATTTTTAGTTGTTTAACAGGTTTTTATGTTAAGCGATGTGTCGATCAATGCATGTCAACGAGTCATCATGATTTTAATGCAGTTAAAGGGCAGGGCTGTTCAAACACATCAGGTGCCGCTCAGTGCGGCCTGACTCTTCTCCTGTTAAAGTGTACATAACTAGGGATTTTTAAGGTCCTACTTCAGGGTTTTTCCTGCATAGAGAAATTGGAGGCGGCCGCCTCCGTCAAATGTCATGCCGCCTCAGGCTCTCGCCAAAATTATGTTGCATGCATTTATCAGACTGTCATTTGTAACTGCAGTTGCGACATTACGCCACAGTGGAGGTGCTGTTTCGTTATCAGCACACTGAGGCGCTAATAGCGAATATAAGAGATCATTGAATCATTTAAAGGGAACCACAGAGAATGCAAGATGTGAATGAGCTTTGTTCATTTAGAAAGACTGGTTAGTTCAGTTGGCTATTGTGGGCTGGAAATTTAGTTGAAAATGATAAAAATGCTTTATTTGATTAAAAAAACATTTCTGTTTGGTTGAATAAAAGTAATGTTTTATATAACTTAATAATTGTCATTTTTATCTAATTTTGTTAGAACTTTTAATATGTCAAACTCAAAGTCACTTTGGTTAAGCCACTTAAAGGTACGGTAGGCCTACGTGTGTGTGTACAAGATCAGGATGGCACCACCTCCGCCTCATTTTTGAGCCAGGAAAAACCCTGTACTTTGGTTTATGTAGTGTCCAACAACAAGTTTATGTACATAGAAGGTGTAAAAACACTATTATTTCGTAATTATAGGTAGTTATTCTTACCTTAATTCTTGACTGACTCTCAAATGATTTGTTCCGCGATTCATCTGTCTAATCCCCTCCTTTCCGCTAGCCTAGTCTGATGTGATTGGTCAGATGGTCTAGTCTGCTGTGATTGGTCTACTGCGAATGAGGCTCACAAGCTACAGTGTTTGGGGGAGAAGATTGAAGTTTTCGCGGGCAGTCCTAGCAAAACGTAGGCGGGGACTATATGTTGTGACGTAAATCCGTGGCGGTTCACGAATCAGACTAGGGACGACTCGTTTGTGTGATTCAGAGTCGAATACCTTTTTTCCAAGCCAATAACTTTGTTATTCGTTCACCTTCGGATTTACAGCTTGGCAGCCTGCTTACTTTCAAACACGGCAACATTACACACTGCATGAAATGTAATTTTCATGATCTCATGTTATGTACTCTTTAACAACCAAAAAATGACATGACTTCACATATGATCATATATACTGTAATAGGGCTGGGGACGATGTAACATGATTCACGCTAATTATACCTGTCTAGAATTCTGAATCGCAAAGGCTTCGATTCTGTGTTTTATGCAGAGCTCTTCCGTGAACTATGGCTCTTTGATCAGTAGGAAGTATTGCTCAATCTAAAATCACTACGAGATTGAGTTGTTTATAACATGCATTTGAAAAAGCCACACTCGTCAAACATCATCATTATAAATATACTTCATTATCATGAAACTACCTGAAAAGGTTTGAAGAACAGCGATAGAATATGACCATTGGCATTTCCTGGAACTAATGCTGCGTCCCAATTCGCATACTATCCATCCTAAATAGTATTCGAAAATATAATTAGTATGTCCCAAATCATAGTATGCTGAAATTAGTATTCTCAAAGTACTTGGATGGTCTACTGTTTCCGGTGAAAATTCGAAGTGTGACTCCGTGGACACTAAACGGCTGATATTTCCCACAACTCACCACGAGAGGGCGGAGTTTAGTGATGCTACACTGCATTAATTAAATTAAATATAAGATGCTTCGCTAAATCAATAAATGTAAGTATACAGTAAACATTACATGCAAAATAATAAATGAAGAAATACTTTAATGCTAGGAAAAGCTGTATTTTGATGTTCGTGACAGTTAAGGAACACAGAGTCGTCTAGGCAACAACGACCACTTCTGTTTCGCGTTAGTATGTTTCAGTGTGTGCATACAGTTTTGCTACGCACTAAAATGTATATATTTTTACATGACAAAACAGTACATACTTTAACGGCATAGTATAAATAGGCGAATTGGGACGCAGCATACGTGTGTAAATCGTTCTTCTTCTGTGTCCCACATTCGAAGTTTCTGCGTGAGAGTGCCCTCTGGCTTTCTGATGTGGCTGCATTTAACCGTAATTCATTGCGAAACTGAGCAGAAAAATGACATGATATATCGTCCCAGCCCTAATATATAATCACATATAGATGCACTATTTTACATCATTCTGTTATAACCCATTTTAACTCATTTACAGTAATTTCTTAATTTTCTTTAGATACTCATGATATCAGTAAGACAATATAGCAAAGTTTGCAGCCAACAATAATTAAAACATTAACTCAATTATTATAAAAAAACAGCAACATGTCAAACATACACGATAAAGGGACAGTTCACCCCAAAATATAAATTCTGTCATCATTTACTCACCCTCAAGTTGTTCCAAATCTGTGTATAGGCTATTTCTTTGTTCTGATGAGCACAGAGAAACAGAGAAAGACATCTGGAAGAATGCTTGTAACCAAATAGTGCTTTACCACCATTGGCTACCATAGTACGAAAAATGACAATGGTAGTCAAAAGTGCCCCAGAACTTTTTACTTTCCTACATTCTTCAAAATATCTTCTTTTGTGTTCAACAGAACAAATACATTTTTAAAGCAATTTTTCCTCCTATGGTAGTCAGTAGTGGCCAAGACCTGTTTGGTTACAAGCATTCTTCCAAATATCATTCTCTGTGTTCATCAGAACAAAGAAATCTAAACAGATTTGGAAATGAAACCAGAAATTTCATTTTTGGGGGAACTGTTCTTTTTAAGATGAAGTATTCGTCAGTAATAATGTTTTTAGCATTACTGTGCTGAAGTGGATGGTAGTAGTTCATGTTCCAGTTAGGCATCAGTGAAATTCATAATTACTTCTAATCTCGTTTTTTCCGATGTTGTTAAGTCTAAAGTGAATTTAGCATGTCTGTCTGTTCGTTTGGTTAATCTGTGAATATTTGCATAATAATCATTGTCACCTTGACTGACCCATCCTAGATTTGGGGATGTGTGCAACTTTCTATTTCTGTTTTTTTTTTTTAATAGACACACAAGCAAATGACATAATATGTCAAAAACCTGACTTCTTGGATAGGAAGTAATAGGAACTGAAGACGTCTACTTTTGAACCTGTATATACAACCAGCCTAATCTCACAAGAATTTGTACCTAATTTTACAAGGTGGCTAACTCTGATGAATTCATAAGATGTGAATCATACAAAAACATACAATTTGTATGAAAAAGCACTGAAGCCCCATCCCCAACCTCTAACCCCTAAGCTTAACCTTCTCTGGTGCGAAAATAAATCATACTAAAACGCACTAATGAAATTGTACGAAGTAGCCACCCTGTGCAATAGTTACGAATTGCCGTAATATTGTGTTGGTACAACAGAGGTTAAGTGAGTGTGCTGTAAAAGTGGCCTCTTCCCTTTGTAGAGGTGGCCGTAGTAGGGGCAGAAGGTGCTCTCTCAGGGGTGGGTAGAGTCAGATAGTGTGGAGCTGTCTGGCGTAGTGCCCAGGCACAGCATGTGGTCTTCAGATGGCAGAGGAATTCAATTGGAGGGGCACAGGACCCTCCTGCCTAGACAGAAACAGGAAAGAGGGTTCTCTCTATCTCTCTTTTGAAGTTTCTCTCTTGCTTTCCTTCGTTCATCTTATTTATCAGTAGTTTGCTCAAAATGGCACTGGCAGTGTTTGTCATTACTGTTTTTGTCTCGTTACAGTCTTGTGGTTCTGAAAAATCAGGTCGACAGAGTCCATGAAACCGGCGTAGAGGTAGTGTACAAGTCAGATGCCAAATGTTGGTGAAAAAAGTAGGACGTGCAATGTTTTGCATCTGCGCTAGCTTGCATCTGCTCATCTGGCTGGCTTGCTGTCTCGGTCGTGGGAAAGACTGAAATTACATCGCTCTCAGGGTGGGTTATTTTGAGCCACAGCAAGAGTGACAGAGGGCAGACTGCAGGTTTGCTGGTCCCGGCAGAGGAGGACTCCCCCTTAGACAGCAAGTGCCACGCCACCGGACAAATCTTTGGACTATTCAGACCTGCACCTCCTCACTCTATGTGTGTGCCGAGAACGGGAGAGGACTGTTAAAATGCTGTGCGCTACGTCCCCAGGTGAGGCCACAGGCTCAGGTGTAGCAGGTGTGACTGCTTGTAGGTCAGGGGATAGTTGTCGGGGTGTAGTTCAGCCAGGGTGCTTTATTTAGAGCACAATAGCTAACTGCAAGCCATTCTGCTGCTATAGTGTGATAAGACCATGACCATGAAAGCTCTTGCTATATTACTATTTTATCAATATTGTTTTTTGCTATAAGGTAAAATGTAATTAGTCTAATTTGAAGATTCTTAATCGCTGTGATCGATATTAGTATTAAACGTTGGCGTGTGATCCGTCCTGCGCCAGTTGTGCACAACATGTGGCTTGTTAGGGCTATGCTGTTATGTTTCTAAACAGTCACAGGACTCCAGACTGCGACTAAAACGGTCGCATTTGTGACTAAAAATATTAATTTGCGAGTGATATTTTTGCGGAGATCGCCACTGGCGACCATGCAAATTTACTCGTTTTTAAAGTGTCTCCATCGGAAGCGCGGACATACAAAAAAAATACACCAGGCGAGAGAGAGACCTGTGCAGGTCTCAGGGAAGGTTCACTTCCCGACCTCAAGAGGTGCTCTAGTGGCAGACGCTCCCATGCCGGACCGACGCGAGTGCTGCGAGTGACCGGTTACACCAGCAGCTGGGCTTTTTCGCGCATGGTCAGCGCCAGCGCTCTGCTCTCCGTTTTTTCCACACTCAGCGTACCAATGCTCGATGAGGCAGCACGGAATAAGCACTTGCAGATCTCCGCAGAAAACTCTGTGGAATTCTGTGGATTTTAGCGCTTGCGATTGAGAAGTAGACACACACAATGTGAGTGTGTTAGTAGTATACGCTGTTTGCTGTGATGGAGTGTGAGGACGAACAATGTGATATTTGAGACGTTTAAAACGAAACTAACCGCGGAGAAGTTCAAGGAACGTATTTGTTATAAGACACCGCTATATCGTTTCAAATCCGTTCGCAACAAGAATGAACGACGTGCGAATTCTTGTTCAATTTTATTTAAAGTTATCTTTACATTGTGTTGTGAACATGCGGAAAAGTGTCATTATTACAATCAACACAATAACATAACAAGCCCTTTTGTTTCCTTAAAACACTATTAACAATAAAATATATACTTTTTACTTACAGTATAATATAAATGTGGTCTTGACATGCACCTTTTCTGTTGGTTCAAATGAATTCAGAGTTATTTGGTCTGGTGTATTCAGAGTTTAAACAGTCTTAGCATCAATCAATAACAACACTTCTCTGCCTCTTTTTAAATAAGCAGAACTATGGAGTGATTCTGTGGACTAAATTAAAAAGGAATTGCAAACTGCATTTGCAAATGCGTTTTCTATTTGTTCGTGTCAAAATTGTGACATAATTCAAACGCAAATGCAACCGTTTGCATTTGCATTTACGCGAACGTACAATGTCTGCCAAATTTCAAAAGGAAAATTAATACCTCTGTGTTACGAGTTACGACCCTGCCATATTTAAATCGCATTAGCATTTCCCCATATGCTATTTCACTTCCTCTGGTGTCACGTATTAAGCCTGCCAAAACTCAAATGAAATCGCAAATCCCTTTGCATTTGCGTTTCCTCTGACTTGTATAGAAACCTGTCAATCAATGGCGGGGGTGGGCTTATTCAACGGGGCGTGTTTGTATCGGGAAGTGACGTCATTCACCGTCGCAGCGGTGGCAGTCAGTCCAACACCAAGGTGACACCGTCTGGGCGACACCGGTTGTAGCTAAAAGGGATTCAGCTACAGCTAAAAGCCAAAATAACAATGATGGAACAAACGAGGATCAGATGCAAAGTTTCATATAGAGAAAATCTTTACAATGAATCACAATTGCGGTACTTAACAAGTATAATTTAAAGAAGTTCAACGGGCTCGATAAACAGATGAACACAAACAGTGGTCTGGTGATCTCAATGAGCTACCAATAAAAGTCATATTGAAGCAGTGTGGATTCATCGTAATTACATTAATTTCTCAGGTTGGTAGATGATTCTCTAATTCGTAGATGACAGCTACTTCTGTGTCCAGCAAACTCACTAAAACACTAGAGCACAAGTTTGTCTTTGTCTCACTATGTTATGATACAAAAATAAAGAGATGTAGAATTCACGTACTTTTGTAATTTATTATTAACTTGTTATATGCATAATGAACAACATTGATAATGCAGGATGCTGTTTATTCATACAAAGTGAACATGTTTTGTTATGGTTTACAACACGTATAATCATGAACCAAAATACGGTCACAGTGTTGTCAATAAATGTCATGTCCTCGCTTTGACTTCAGAGTACTGTGAAAACGAATACCATAAACAAACAAACAAACATGTTTAGAGGAATGTTGCAGGTGATGATTATCCATCCTGCACCGAAGTTTCACATGCTAAGTGATGCCGCTCTGAGCCCAGAGTTCCAGAGCGATTTATTTCCAAACAACTGAAAACTGCACTGTTTTCAACGCCGATTGTGAGTGCAGTTGTAACTTCACTCCTAATGTGTTTAGCTGTATCGCATGTATCTACTTAAGTTCCAGTTAGGGCTGAAACGATTCCTCGAGTAACTCGAGTTGTTCGAATACAAAAAATCATCGAGGCAATTTTTGTTGCCTCGAAGCCTCGTTTAATCCATTTAACTACAGTACACACGGAGCACTGCGTTTCCCCACGGACCGTTATTACTGACGCACAGCCAGCTAAAATCTATTCATGTTACAGGGCTCTCAAGTCTCATGCATTCACCGCGAGACACACGCATTTTAGTATGTTCACACGCTCACACGTATTTCTCATGCTGATAAATAACTGATAGCTTATAGGGCTGTGACGGTTGCCGTAACAACCGCACCACAGCGATGGTAAAGTGCCATGACGGTGGAGAACTGCCACCGGCGGTAGTGCACGTCACTCTGACAAATATAGGTGTAATAAATATGAGAGTTGCGATAACGATTGCTAGTTGTAGCCTTTCAGTTGTGGATGGTTTTATTTAAAAGATTTTAAATAAACAGAAATTATTGGCATACGTTTCCGTTGGTGCGTAAGAGCGCAGGCCTGCAGCGAAACCCAGGTTATTCTGCTGCTTCTGCAATGGATCTTGCTGTGAAATGAACAGATATGTAAAATCAAAACTTGCTATGACCCGCTTGCTTAGTGTCGGAGCGAGCGCAGGTTTTGCCGCGGTTGCGGAGAGACATCTCTTCATTTGCGCTCCTGTGCACATCTTCTGAACGCGCATTTAGTGCAGCTGTACACATTTTAATCTGGACAATGTCAACAAGTAAGTTTCACATCAACGACGAGTAGGAAAAAGTAAAGTTTTTATGGCAATCTGAATAGGAAAGCCAATGTAGGTTTAAACAGTTTGTTTCAAATGGAATTGTTAAGGACTGTAAGGGTTAATACGCCACTGACTGAAGTCACTGCAACAAGAGATTTTTTATTTAACTTTAATCATTTAATTTTTCATTATTTACTGATGTTTATTTAAATGTTTTATATGCTGTAGTCATCAAATATGTTTCATCCTCATTTATTTCAGATATCATATTTAAATTATTTAACAATTTAAAGTATTTAAATAAGGTCTATATTTCTCTTCCACTCGTCGTGTGGTTGCTACACGCAAATATAATAATATAAATATTATTTATATAAATAATATATATTTCTCAACCACCGCACCACCGCGGTCGATTTGTCTATTACCACCGCGGTGGTAAAAAACTGCCACCGTCACAGCCCTAATAGCTTATTGAAATGGTGAACTGATAATATTTTACTTAGTTTTAGTCTATTTTACGAGTGAAACTTGTTTTCCGGCTGCATTGAGTCCATCAAACTAGATGCGGACTAGTGGACACCGAATCCTGTTATTTACACATGTCATCTGTCTGGTCTGCTTGTCTGTGTGAATGAACTACACAGTTTAACGTGCTACACGCGTGATGCTCATGAATTTGTCTGCGTCTGCGCTGAATGAGGACATGAACTTCACCTCCAGATTTGCGCTGAGAGTTTATTTCACAAACATGTTATTGTTTGAGTGAATAAACAGACATACTAAAAAATAAGCGTCTTCTGACAACCTGCCAAAATAAAAGTCATATGCTATTGTTTGAAATTATTATTTCCATTTTTATTCATGTTTCTTATTTATATATTTGTATTATATTGCATTTTGAATTTAATATGGCAATGGAATGTACTAAATGGGTTTAGTTTTCACAGATATTAATGTATGCTATTTCAGCAATAAAAACTAATTGTTCTAAAAAGGAAACAAATTAGTTGTTTTACTCATTTTAAGAGACCTGTCTTATTTTCTCTTGTATATTTAGTATTGCTTTTTAATAAAGAAAAAGTACTTATTATCCGAATACCCGATTAATCGATGGAAAAATCAGTAGAATACTCGATTAGTAAAAGAATCGATAGCTGCAGCCCTAAACCTTAAATCGTGTATACACATTACATTACATCTAAAACAAACGATAATATTACTTTTAGCCGTGTCATTTGACCCCTTTAAGTTGTTCCCCTTCACTCTTAAAAATAAAGGTGCTTAAAAGGTTCTTCACAGCAATGTCACAGAAGAACCATCTTTGGTTCCACAAAGAACCATTCAGTCAACCGTTCTTTAAAGAACCATCTCTTTCTTACCTTTTCATAATCTGAAGAACCTTTTTTTGCCACAAAGAACCTTTTGTGAAACAGAAAGGTGCTTTGGATGTTTAAGGTTCTTTATCGAACCATTTCGACAAAAAAGGTTCTTCTATGTCATCGTGAAGCACCTTTATTTTTAAGAAAGTTTTACAGACATCTTAAGGAAATAACACAAGTGCAAACTTTTAATAGTGTCAATTGCGTTATCCCTTAGTGAGTGGTAATAAAAGTCATCAGCATCGGGGTTCTATAATGACTCAGAAAAAGCAAGAACATATGAATCAAAACTTAAACCTTCATCCAAATATGAGGTTCATCCTAAACAGACAAGCACCTGTTCATCTATTATTTTTTCTAACATTCTCTATGTTAGGCCCGGAAGACCTATCGTTTCATACCGTCATGTGACAACGATAATATTGAGACAATTTTTCTATTGCGATAACACAATATCGATAATAGACCAGTAGTCATATAGTGACTGCTAAAATAAGGTCAAATATATATAATTGAATCAAAGTTGAATTCATAATCATACCCGCACTCAAAACAAAGTAAGAGAACTGTGCAACATTAAAAATCATTTAAGCATCAAACCTATTTAAATCAAGATTGATCGCATTAGATTTTTCAGTTCCTAGCAATAAAACAAACAAAAATCACGCAACCTCCAAATATAACATCAAATAGAGCAGACTAAATGTTATGGGCTTTAAACATTCAGATGGGTTTCCATGCATATTGTCTGAGCGCCCAGAATTTATGAATTTTCTAGTCTAGCGCTAAAAAAGATCTGCTATCGGATGATCTCAAAATAAGCGATTGCATCAAAAATTAGGTGCAGCTCAAGCTAAAGATGTCTGTGGGTAGAAGATAAAGCACAGCAGAGGAGAGCAAGGCAGACAAGATAATAAGGAGACCCAGGGATGGATTACAGATTACTTACACAATCATAAATAGTTTCTCCTCCGCGTATTCAATAATGGCCTTCACCCTGTATTGAGTAATCCGTTTTGGGCAGCCAAAGGAAGCAGCTAATACAGTCTTATCAAAACTGGGTATTGGGAGGCAGGGCCAAGTGCAGTTGTTTACAAGGTGAGGGCAGGCCGACAAGGCGGGAAAGAAAGGGAAGGCGTTCAAATCCAGCGGTAATTCCTTTTGGGCTGTAATCCAGGGGGATTATGGGTACATTTGTGTAGAGATTATATAATTTATCTTTAAGATGCGCATCCACTGTTTGCAGAGCGAATGGAGGAAAAGCTGATAAAATGACAGAATCTGAATCCTAGAAGTCGGAGTAAATGATTCGGACAAATAGCAAAATAAAGAATTGCAGGTAACAGATAAAACTGTATATATAAACTATTGATTGAGAAATTCTTAAGGATTTGCCATTGCATCAGAACTATGTTAGTATACAGTATGAAACTTTGTGGCTTCCTCCTCATCCTCCTGCTGTTCTAACGTATTTGAAATGACATATTCATAAGTTTATAGGATACTCTGTCGCAAAAAGAAAATTCCCTGAAGTTGTACGATAACTCTAGGTCCGGGAGCTTTCTGACTCCCACCCATAGACAGCAACAGCCTACATTCAACAACCGCCTACTGATTTGCGGATGTGCAAAACTCGTCTGTGAACTGGCGTCTTTTGGTTCAGGAGTTTTACACCATATTTACTGCAGCAATTGACCCTTCGTGTGGAGTTTGATTGACAGGCGACCGGGCCAATCATAACGCCGATATTATGCGCCCCCTGTTGCTATTCGCCTTTTTGTCTGAAAAACAAACTTTAGAGTTTAACCGGCTGTGCATTATGCGGTTTTAAAAAGTCCTTTGCAATTGTTGCTGGCTGTCACACTGTACGAACATGATCCCAGCTAAAAGTCATGTCGCTGTGGAATCTTAGTTGTCATAATGTACAACAATAAAGAATTCTTAAAACTAACTCGTTTTAAAAAGAGACTTGTCCGGAGTTTTACCTCATAGACTGACTGTCAAAAAATCCGGACTGCATCTCATCAACACTGACAGAATATTATCAAAGGTACAATTTCATCTTTACGGTCATAATCACAGTTTCACCCGTTGCCTAAATGTGTCAGAAACCAGTGGCACCATCCAGATGCTATGACGTTACAGCAAGCACAGTACGTTAGGCTAGAGCTTCAATCTTTATTTTGTTTACTTTATTCTCACAACCTGAATAAATACTTCAAATGCACATTTCAGACCTTCTTACTGCTTTTGGCTGAAAGCACACGTAATTTTTTCCCCAGAAATGATTATTTCACAATAAATATTCGTAAGTGCAGTGGGAGCGCTTTGGCTGATGTCTGACATTTCAAAAGGGGGCAGGCTTTGCGAAGGGTCAATTGTAGCAAAAAAAATCTTATGCTGGGTTCACACCAAACGCCAACAGTTGCGTTCCACGGTTTTTATTACTCGCGGGAAAGTTCGTTATTTTCGCGTGAGTGACGTGAGCTGACAAATATTTTCAACTTGCGCGGAAGATGAGATTGACGCAATCGCGGTGCCTGATTCGTGTCATGTCGCATCACCTGCCGCGAGTTTGCATCTATTCGCGTCTTTGCATTGACTTTGTATGTAATTTACACGCGCAAATCGCTTTGGTGTGAACCCAGGGTTAGTTTGTGATTTGTAAAATTGGATTTGTGCACCTGCACTGAAGGATTCAAGAGGTTGTAACTGTTGTGGTGTGCGTGCTTTTGCGGCTGGAGCCGACATAAATATGAGTTAATCTCTTAGCAAACATCGTGTGGACTACGCAGCCGTTGAGGGGTATGTGAAAGCGATGTTTCTCGGGAAGCTGCTGTGGTTGTCTTTCGGGCTCTGGTTTTTTCGTTGGTGTTCCCGTTTTTTCAGACTTCACGTTTGTCGGTTCTCGTGAGGCCTCTTGGTATTTCTTGCGCCTTTTGTCCTATCGTTCCCGTGGTATTGTTTCTTATGCTTTTTCGGCTTCACTTGGTCTCTTTGGTTTTGGGTTGGAACACAGTTGTCCCGTTTGTTTTTCTTTTGGTCCGCTGGTCGTCTCTTCCTTTCTCGCTGGTCTTCTATGTTTTCCGGCTGCGTCCATCAAACTAGATGCGGACTAGTGGACACCGAATCCTGTTATTTACACATGTCATCTGTCTGGTCTGCATGTCTGAGTGAATGAACTACACAGCTTAACGTGCTACACGCGTGATGCTCATGAATTTGTCTGCGTCTGCGCTGAATGAGGACATGAACTTCACCTCCAGAGTTGCGCTGAGAGTTTATTTCACAAACATGTTATTGTTTGAGTGAAGAAACAGACATACTAAAAAATAAGCGTCTTCTGACAACCTGCC